>NW_027278683.1:0-148599 GCF_030028105.1 Mobula birostris | reverse complement strand
TATTGGTCTGTTCTCGCGCACCTCTCATGTCTTCCACTACATCGCTGTGTTTTCTGGCACCTCTGATGCATTCCCCTGTGACACCAAGTTTTCGCGCACCTCTCATACTTTCCCCTATATCGCCGTGCTTACGCGCACCTCTCATACCTCCCCCTATATCACCATGTTTTTATGCACATCTCATACTGTCTCCTATATCGCTGTGTTTTTGCGCACCTCCCATAGCATCCCCTATATCGCTGTGCCTTCAAGCACCTCTCATGCCTTCCCTATATCGCCCTGTTTTCGCGCACCTCCTATACCTTCCCTTATATCACTGCGTTTTCGTGCACCTTTCATACCTTCCCCTATATCGCTGTATTTTCGCAGACCTCTCATAACTTCTCCTATATCGCTGTTTTTTTGTGCACCTCTCATACCTTCCCTAATATCACTGCGTTTTCATGCACATCTCATCACGTCCCCTATATCGCTGTGTATTCACGCACCTCCCATATCATCCCCTATATCGCTGTGCCTTGCGCACCTCTCATAGCTTCCCCTATATTGCTGTCTTTTCGTGCACATCCCATAGATTCACCTTTATCGCTGTGTTATTGCTCACCTCTCATAGCTTCCCCTATATCGCCGTGTTATTATGCACATCTCATAACGTCCTCTATATTGCTGTATATTCGCCCACCTCCCATAGCTTCCCTTATATCGCTGTGCTTTTGCGCACCTCCCATTCTTTCACCTATATTGCTGTTTTCGTGCAGCTCTCATGCATTCCCGTATACCGCTGTCTTTTTGCACACCTCTGATACCTTCCCCAATATCACCGTGTTTTCATGCACATCTCATAACGTCCCCAATGTGGCTGGGTTTTCACGCACCTCTCATAATCTCCCCTCTATCGCCCTGTTTTCGCGCTTCTCTCATACCTTCCCCTATATCGCTGTGTTTTCGCACACCTCTCATGGCTTCCCGACTATCGCCGTGTTTTCATGCACATCTCATAACGTCTCCTATATCTCTGTGTATTCACGCACCTCCCATAGCATCCCCTATATCGCTGTGCCTTCGCGCACCGCTCATACCTTCCCCTATATCGCCCTGTTTCCCGCGCACCTCTCATTTCTTCACCTATATCGCTCTGTGTTCTCGCACTTCTGATACAGTTCCCTGTATCAACGTGTTTTCGCGCACCTCTCATAATTTCACCTATATCGCCGTGTTCTCGCACACCTCTCATATCTTCCCCTATATCACTGTGTTTTCGCGCACGTCCAATATCGTCCCCTATATCGCTCTGTTCTCGCACACCTCTCATATCTTCCCCTATATCACTGTGTTTTCGCGCACGTCCAATAGCGTCCCCTATATCGCTCTGTTTTCACGCACCTCTCATGTCTTCCCCTATATCACTGTTTTTTCGTGCATCTCCCATACCATCCCCTATATTGCTGTGTTTTCGTGTACCTCTCATGCCTCCCCTTATATCGCTGTGTTTTCACGCACCTCTCATAACTTCCCCTATATTGCCGTGTTTTTATTCACATCCTATTACGTCCCCTGTATCGCTGTGTATTCGAGCACCTCCCGTAGCATCCCCTATATCGCTGTGCCTTCGCGCACCTCTCATTCCTTCCCCTATATCGCATCTGATTTCGGGCACATTCCATACCTTCCACTTTATTGGCCTGTTCTCGCGCACCTCTCATGTCTTCCACTACATCGCTGTGTTTTCTGGCACCTCTGATGCATTCCCCTGTAACACCAAGTTTTCGCGCACCTCTCATACTTTCCCCTATATCGCCGTGTTTACGCGCACCTCTCATACCTCCCCCTATATCGCCATGTTTTTATGCACATCTCATACCGTCTCCTATATCGCTGTGTTTTTGCGCACCTCCCATAGCATCCCCTATATCGCTGTGCCTTCAAGCTCCTCTCATACCTTCCCTATATCGCCCTGTTTTCGCGCACCTCCTATACCTTCCCTTATATCACTGCGTTTTCGTGCACCTTTCATACCTTCCCCTATATCGCTGTATTTTCGCACACCTCTCATAACTTCTCCTATATCGCTGTGGTTTTGTGCACCTCTCATACCTTCCCTAATATCACTGCGTTTTCATGCACATCTCATCACGTCCCCTATATCTCTGTGTATTCACGCACCTCCCATAGCATCCCCTATATCGCTGTGCCTTGCGCACCACTCATACCTTTCCCTATATCGCCCTGTTTTCCGTGAACCTCGCATGGCTTCGCCTACATCACTGTGTTTTTGCGCACCTCATACCTTCCCCTATATCACCGTGTTTTCGCGCACCTCTCATTTCTTCACCGATATCGCTGTGTTTCCGCTCCTCTCATTACTTCCCCTATATCGCTCTGTGTTCTCGCACTTCTGATACAGTTCCCTGTATCAACGTGTTTTCGCGCACCTCTCATAATTTCACCTATATCGCCGTGTTCTCGCACACCTCTCATATCTTCCCCTATATCACTGTGTTTTCATGCACGTCCAATAGCGTCTCCTATATCGCTCTGTTTTCACGCACCTCTCATGTCTTCCCCTATATCACTGTTTTTTCGTGCATCTCCCATACCATCCCCTATATTGCTTAGTTTCGCACACGTCTCATACCTTTCCCTATATCGCCCTGTTTTCGAGCACCTCCCATACCTTCCCCTATATCGCTGTGTTTTCGTGTACCTCTCATACCTCCCCTTATATCGCTGTGTTTTCACGCACCTCTCTTAACTTCCCCTGTATTGCTGCATTTTTGCGCACCTCTCATATATCGCATCTGTTTTCCCCTATATCGCATCTGTTTTCGCGCACATTCCATACCTTCCAGTATAATGGCCTGTTCTCACGCACCTCTCATGTCTTCCACTACATCGCTGTGTTTTCTTGCACCTCTGATGCATTCCCCTGTAACACCAAGTTTTCGCGCATCTCATACTTTCCCCTATATCGCCGTGTTTACGCGCACCTCTCATACCTCCCCCTATATCGCCATGTTTTTATGCACATCTCATACCGTCTCCTATATCGCTGTGTTTTTGCGCACCTCCCATAGCATCCCCTATATCGCTGTGCCTTCGAGCACCCCTCATACCTTCCCTATATCGCCCTGTTTTCCCGCACCTCCTATACCTTCCCTTATATCACTGCGTTTTCGTGCACCTTTCATACCTTCCCCTATATCGCTGTATTTTGGCACACCTCTCATAACTTCTCCTATATCGCTGTGTTTTTGTGCACCTCTCATACCTTCCCTAATAACACTGCGTTTTCATGCACATCTCATCACGTCCCCTATATCTCTGTGTATTCACGCACCTCCCATAGCATCCCCTATATCGCTGTGCCTTCGCGCACCGCTCATACCTTCCCCTATATCGCCCTGTTTCCCGCGCACCTCTCATATCTTCACCTATATCGCTGTGTTTCCGCTCCTCTCATTACTTCCCCTATATCGCTCTGTGTTCTCGCACTTCTGATACAGTTCCCTGTATCAACGTGTTTTCGCGCACCTCTCATAATTTCACCTATATCGCCGTGTTCTCGCACACCTCTCATATCTTCCCCTATATCACTGTGTTTTCGCGCACGTCCAATATCGTCCCCTATATCGCTCTGTTCTCACACACCTCTCATATCTTCCCCTATATCACTGTGTTTTCGCGCACGTCCAATAGCGTCCCCTATATCGCTCTGTTTTCACGCACCTCTCATGTCTTCCCCTATATCACTGTTTTTTCGTGCATCTCCCATACCATCCCCTATATTGCTGTGTTTTCGTGTACCTCTCATGCCTCCCCTTATATCGCTGTGTTTTCACGCACCTCTCATAACTTCCCCTATATTGCCGTGTTTTTATTCACATCCTATTACGTCCCCTGTATCGCTGTGTATTCGAGCACCTCCCGTAGCATCCCCTATATCGCTGTGCCTTCGCGCACCTCTCATTCCTTCCCCTATATCGCATCTGATTTCGGGCACATTCCATACCTTCCACTTTATTGGCCTGTTCTCGCGCACCTCTCATGTCTTCCACTACATCGCTGTGTTTTCTGGCACCTCTGATGCATTCCCCTGTAACACCAAGTTTTCGCGCACCTCTCATACTTTCCCCTATATCGCCGTGTTTACGCGCACCTCTCATACCTCCCCCTATATCGCCATGTTTTTATGCACATCTCATACCGTCTCCTATATCGCTGTGTTTTTGCGCACCTCCCATAGCATCCCCTATATCGCTGTGCCTTCAAGCTCCTCTCATACCTTCCCTATATCGCCCTGTTTTCGCGCACCTCCTATACCTTCCCCTATATCGCTGTATTTTCGCACACCTCTCATAACTTCTCCTATATCGCTGTGGTTTTGTGCACCTCTCATACCTTCCCTAATATCACTGCGTTTTCATGCACATCTCATCACGTCCCCTATATCTCTGTGTATTCACGCACCTCCCATAGCATCCCCTATATCGCTGTGCCTTGCGCACCACTCATACCTTTCCCTATATCGCCCTGTTTTCCGTGAACTTCGCATGGCTTCGCCTACATCACTGTGTTTTTGCGCACCTCATACCTTCCCCTATATCACCGTGTTTTCGCGCACCTCTCATTTCTTCACCGATATCGCTGTGTTTCCGCTCCTCTCATTACTTCCCCTATATCGCTCTGTGTTCTCGCACTTCTGATACAGTTCCCTGTATCAACGTGTTTTCGCGCACCTCTCATAATTTCACCTATATCGCCATGTTCTCGCACACCTCTCATATCTTCCCCTATATCACTGTGTTTTCATGCACGTCCAATAGCGTCCCCTATATCGCTCTGTTTTCACGCACCTCTCATGTCTTCCCCTATATCACTGTTTTTTCGTGCACGTCCAATAGCGTCTCCTATATCGCTCTGTTTTCACGCACCTCTCACGTCTTCCCCTATATCACTGTTTTTTCGTGCATCTCCCATACCATCCCCTATATTGCTTAGTTTCGCACACGTCTCATACCTTTCCCTATATCGCCCTGTTTTCGAGCAGCTCCCATACCTTCCCCTATATCGCTGTGTTTTCGTGTACCTCTCATACCTCCCCTTATATCGCTGTGTTTTCACGCACCTCTCTTAACTTCCCCTGTATTGCTGCATTTTTGCGCACCTCTCATATATCGCATCTGTTTTCCCCTATATCGCATCTGTTTTCGCGCACATTCCATACCTTCCACTATATTGGCCTGTTCTCGCGCACCTCTCATGTCTTCCACTACATCGCTGTGTTTTCTGGCACCTCTGATGCATTCCCCTGTAACACCAAGTTTTCGCGCATCTCATACTTTCCCCTATATCGCCGTGTTTACGCGCACCTCTCATACCTCCCCCTATATCGCCATGTTTTTATGCACATCTCATACCGTCTCCTATATCGCTGTGTTTTTGCACACCTCCCATAGCATCCCCTATATCGCTGTGCCTTCGAGCACCCCTCATACCTTCCCTATATCGCCCTGTTTGCCCGCACCTCCTATACCTTCCCTTATATCACTGCGTTTTCGTGCACCTTTCATACCTTCCCCTATATCGCTGTATTTTGGCACACCTCTCATAACTTCTCCTATATCGCTGTGTTTTTGTGCACCTCTCATACCTTCCCTAATAACACTGCGTTTTCATGCACATCTCATCACGTCCCCTATATCTCTGTGTATTCACGCACCTCCCATAGCATCCCCTATATCGCTGTGCCTTTGCGCACCGCTCATACCTTCCCCTATATCGCCCTGATCCCGCGCACCTCTCATATCTTCACCTATATCGCTGTGTTTCCGCTCCTCTCATTACTTCCCCTATATCGCTCTGTGTTCTCGCACTTCTGATACAGTTCCCTGTATCAACGTGTTTTCGCGCACCTCTCATAATTTCACCTATATCGCCGTGTTCTCGCACACCTCTCATATCTTCCCCTATATCACTGTGTTTTCGCGCACGTCCAATATCGTCCCCTATATCGCTCTGTTCTCGCACACCTCTCATATCTTCCCCTATATCACTGTGTTTTCGCGCACGTCCAATAGCGTCCCCTATATCGCTCTGTTTTCACGCACCTCTCATGTCTTCCCCTATATCACTGTTTTTTCGTGCATCTCCCATACCATCCCCTATATTGCTGTGTTTTCGTGTACCTCTCATGCCTCCCCTTATATCGCTGTGTTTTCATGCACCTCTCATAACTTCCCCTATATTGCCGTGTTTTTATTCACATCATATTACGTCCCCTGTATCGCTGTGTATTCGAGCACCTCCCGTAGCATCCCCTATATCGCTGTGCCTTCGCGCACCTCTCATTCCTTCCCCTATATCGCATCTGATTTCGGGCACATTCCATACCTTCCACTTTATTGGCCTGTTCTCGCGCACCTCTCATGTCTTCCACTACATCGCTGTGTTTTCTGGCACCTCTGATGCATTCCCCTGTAACACCAAGTTTTCGCGCACCTCTCATACTTTCCCCTATATCGCCGTGTTTACGCGCACCTCTCATACCTCCCCCTATATCGCCATGTTTTTATGCACATCTCATACCGTCTCCTATATCGCTGTGTTTTTGCGCACCTCCCATAGCATCCCCTATATCGCTGTGCCTTCAAGCTCCTCTCATACCTTCCCTATATCGCCCTGTTTTCGCGCACCTCCTATACCTTCCCCTATATCGCTGTATTTTCGCACACCTCTCATAACTTCTCCTATATCGCTGTGGTTTTGTGCACCTCTCATACCTTCCCTAATATCACTGCGTTTTCATGCACATCTCATCACGTCCCCTATATCTCTGTGTATTCACGCACCTCCCATAGCATCCCCTATATCGCTGTGCCTTGCGCACCACTCATACCTTTCCCTATATCGCCCTGTTTTCCGTGAACCTCGCATGGCTTCGCCTACATCACTGTGTTTTTGCGCACCTCATACCTTCCCCTATATCACCGTGTTTTCGCGCACCTCTCATTTCTTCACCGATATCGCTGTGTTTCCGCTCCTCTCATTACTTCCCCTATATCGCTCTGTGTTCTCGCACTTCTGATACAGTTCCCTGTATCAACGTGTTTTCGCGCACCTCTCATAATTTCACCTATATCGCCGTGTTCTCGCACACCTCTCATATCTTCCCCTATATCACTGTGTTTTCATGCACGTCCAATAGCGTCCCCTATATCGCTCTGTTTTCACGCACCTCTCATGTCTTCCCCTATATCACTGTTTTTTCGTGCACGTCCAATAGCGTCCCCTATATCGCTCTGTTTTCACGCACCTCTCACGTCTTCCCCTATATCACTGTTTTTTCGTGCATCTCCCATACCATCCCCTATATTGCTCTGTTTTCGTGTACCTCTCATGCCTCCCCTTATATCGCTGTGTTTTCACGCACCTCTCATAACTTCCCCTATATTGCCGTGTTTTTATTCACATCCTATTACGTCCCCTGTATCGCTGTGTATTCGAGCACCTCCCGTAGCATCCCCTATATCGCTGTGCCTTCGCGCACCTCTCATTCCTTCCCCTATATCGCATCTGATTTCGGGCACATTCCATACCTTCCACTTTATTGGCCTGTTCTCGCGCACCTCTCATGTCTTCCACTACATCGCTGTGTTTTCTGGCACCTCTGATGCATTCCCCTGTAACACCAAGTTTTCGCGCACCTCTCATACTTTCCCCTATATCGCCGTGTTTACGCGCACCTCTCATACCTCCCCCTATATCGCCATGTTTTTATGCACATCTCATACCGTCTCCTATATCGCTGTGTTTTTGCGCACCTCCCATAGCATCCCCTATATCGCTGTGCCTTCAAGCTCCTCTCATACCTTCCCTATATCGCCCTGTTTTCGCGCACCTCCTATACCTTCCCTTATATCACTGCGTTTTCGTGCACCTTTCATACCTTCCCCTATATCGCTGTATTTTCGCACACCTCTCATAACTTCTCTTATATCGCTGTGGTTTTGTGCACCTCTCATACCTTCCCTAATATCACTGCGTTTTCATGCACATCTCATCACGTCCCCTATATCTCTGTGTATTCACGCACCTCCCATAGCATCCCCTATATCGCTGTGCCTTGCGCACCACTCATACCTTTCCCTATATCGCCCTGTTTTCCGTGAACCTCGCATGGCTTCGCCTACATCACTGTGTTTTTGCGCACCTCATACCTTCCCCTATATCACCGTGTTTTCGCGCACCTCTCATTTCTTCACCGATATCGCTGTGTTTCCGCTCCTCTCATTACTTCCCCTATATCGCTCTGTGTTCTCACACTTCTGATACAGTTCCCTGTATCAACGTGTTTTCGCGCACCTCTCATAATTTCACCTATATCGCCGTGTTCTCGCACACCTCTCATATCTTCCCCTATATCACTGTGTTTTCATGCACGTCCAATAGCGTCCCCTATATCGCTCTGTTTTCACGCACCTCTCATGTCTTCCCCTATATCACTGTTTTTTCGTGCATCTCCCATACCATCCCCTATATTGCTGAGTTTCGCACACGTCTCATACCTTTCCCTATATCGCCCTGTTTTCGAGCACCTCCCATACCTTCCCCTATATCGCTGTGTTTTCGTGTACCTCTCATACCTCCCCTTATATCGCTGTGTTTTCACGCACCTCTCTTAACTTCCCCTGTTTTGCTGCATTTTTGCGCACCTCTCATATATCGCATCTGTTTTCCCCTATATCGCATCTGTTTTCGCGCACATTCCATACCTTCCACTATATTGGCCTGTTCTCGCGCACCTCTCATGTCTTCCACTACATCGCTGTGTTTTCTGGCACCTCTGATGCATTCCCCTGTAACACCAAGTTTTCGCGCATCTCATGCTTTCCCCTATATCGCCGTGTTTACGCGCACCTCTCCTACGTCTCCTATATCGCTGTGTTTTTGCGCACCTCCCATAGCATCCCCTATATCGCTGTGCCTTCGAGCACCCCTCATACCTTCCCTATATCGCCCTGTTTTCCCGCACCTCCTATACCTTCCCTTATATCACTGCGTTTTCGTGCACCTTTCATACCTTCCCCTATATCGCTGTATTTTGGCACACCTCTCATAACTTCTCCTATATCGCTGTGTTTTTGTGCACCTCTCATACCTTCCCTAATAACACTGCGTTTTCATGCACATCTCATCACGTCCCCTATATCTCTGTGTATTCACGCACCTCCCATAGCATCCCCTATATCGCTGTGCCTTCGAGCACCCCTCATACCTTCCCTATATCGCCCTGTTTTCCCGCACCTCCTATACCTTCCCTTATATCACTGCGTTTTCGTGCACCTTTCATACCTTCCCCTATATCGCTGTATTTTGGCACACCTCTCATAACTTCTCCTATATCGCTGTGTTTTTGTGCACCTCTCATACCTTCCCTAATAACACTGCGTTTTCATGCACATCTCATCACGTCCCCTATATCTCTGTGTATTCACGCACCTCCCATAGCATCCCCTATATCGCTGTGCCTTCGCGCACCGCTCATACCTTCCCCTATATCGCCCTGTTTCCCGCGCACCTCTCATATCTTCACCTATATCGCTGTGTTTCCGCTCCTCTCATTACTTCCCCTATATCGCTCTGTGTTCTCGCACTTCTGATACAGTTCCCTGTATCAACGTGTTTTCGCGCACCTCTCATAATTTCACCTATATCGCCGTGTTCTCGCACACCTCTCATATCTTCCCCTATATCACTGTGTTTTCGCGCACGTCCAATATCGTCCCCTATATCGCTCTGTTCTCGCACACCTCTCATATCTTCCCCTATATCACTGTGTTTTCGCACACGTCCAATAGCGTCCCCTATATCGCTCTGTTTTCACGCACCTCTCATGTCTTCCCCTATATCACTGTTTTTTCGTGCATCTCCCATACCATCCCCTATATTGCTGTGTTTTCGTGTACCTCTCATGCCTCCCCTTATATCGCTGCGTTTTCACGCACCTCTCATAACTTCCCCTATATTGCCGTGTTTTTATTCACATCCTATTATGTCCCCTGTATCGCTGTGTATTCGAGCACCTCCCGTAGCATCCCCTATATCGCTGTGCCTTCGCGCACCTCTCATTCCTTCCCTTATATCGCATCTGATTTCGGGCACATTCCATACCTTCCACTTTATTGGCCTGTTCTCGCGCACCTCTCATGTCTTCCACTACATCGCTGTGTTTTCTGGCACCTCTGATGCATTCCCCTGTAACACCAAGTTTTCGCGCACCTCTCATACCTCCCCCTATATCGCCATGTTTTTATGCACATCTCATACCGTCTCCTATATCGCTGTGTTTTTGCGCACCTCCCATAGCATCCCCTATATCGCTGTGCCTTCAAGCTCCTCTCATACCTTCCTTATATCGCCCTGTTTTCGCGCACCTCCTATACCTTCCCTTATATCACTGCGTTTTCGTGCACCTTTCATACCTTCCCCTATATCGCTGTATTTTCGCACACCTCTCATAACTTCTCCTATATCGCTGTGGTTTTGTGCACCTCTCATACCTTCCCTAATATCACTGCGTTTTCATGCACATCTCATCACGTCCCCTATATCTCTGTGTATTCACGCACCTCCCATAGCATCCCCTATATCGCTGTGCCTTGCGCACCACTCATACCTTTCCCTATGTCGCCCTGTTTTCCGTGAACCTCGCATGGCTTCGCCTACATCACTGTGTTTTTGCGCACCTCATACCTTCCCCTATATCACCGTGTTTTCGCGCACCTCTCATTTCTTCACCGATATCGCTGTGTTTCCGCTCCTCTCATTACTTCCCCTATATCGCTCTGTGTTCTCGCACTTCTGATACAGTTCCCTGTATCAACGTGTTTTCGCGCACCTCTCATAATTTCACCTATATCGCCGTGTTCTCGCACACCTCTCATATCTTCCCCTATATCACTGTGTTTTCATGCACGTCCAATAGCGTCCCCTATATCGCTCTGTTTTCACGCACCTCTCATGTCTTCCCCTATATCACTGTTTTTTCGTGCATCTCCCATACCATCCCCTATATTGCTGAGTTTCGCACACGTCTCATACCTTTCCCTATAACGCCCTGTTTTCGAGCACCTCCCATACCTTCCCCTATATCGCTGTGTTTTCGTGTACCTCTCATACCTCCCCTTATATCGCTGTGTTTTCACGCACCTCTCTTAACTTCCCCTGTATTGCTGCATTTTTGCGCACCTCTCATATATCGCATCTGTTTTCCCCTATATCGCATCTGTTTTCGCGCACATTCCATACCTTCCACTATATTGGCCTGTTCTCGCGCACCTCTCATGTCTTCCACTACATCGCTGTGTTTTCTGGCACCTCTGATGCATTCCCCTGTAACACCAAGTTTTCGCGCATCTCATACTTTCCCCTATATCGCCGTGTTTACGCGCACCTCTCATACCTCCCCCTATATCGCCATGTTTTTATGCACATCTCATACCGTCTCCTATATCGCTGTGTTTTTGCGCACCTCCCATAGCATCCCCTATATCGCTGTGCCTTCGAGCACCCCTCATACCTTCCCTATATCGCCCTGTTTTCCCGCACCTCCTATACCTTCCCTTATATCACTGCGTTTTCGTGCACCTTTCATACCTTCCCCTATATCGCTGTATTTTGGCACACCTCTCATAACTTCTCCTATATCGCTGTGTTTTTGTGCACCTCTCATACCTTCCCTAATAACACTGCGTTTTCATGCACATCTCATCACGTCCCCTATATCTCTGTGTATTCACGCACCTCCCATAGCATCCCCTATATCGCTGTGCCTTCGCGCACCGCTCATACCTTCCCCTATATCGCCCTGTTTCCCGCGCACCACTCATGGCTTCGCATACATCGCTGTGTATTTGCGCACCTCTCATATCTTCCCTTATATCGCCCTGTTTTCGCGCACATCCCATAACTTCAACTTTATCGCTGTGTTATTGCTTACCTCTCATAGCTTCCCCTATATTGCCGTGTTTTCGCGCACCTCTCATATCTTCACCTATATCGCTGTGTTTCCGCTCCTCTCATTACTTCCCCTATATCTCTCTGTGTTCTCGCACTTCTGATACTGTTCCCTGTATCAACGTGTTCTCGCACACCTCTCATATCTTCCCCTATATCGCTGTGTTTTCGTGCACCTCCCATACCATCCCCTATATTGCTGTGCCTTCGCACACCTCTCATACCTTTCCCTATATCACCCTGTTTTCGAGCACCTCCCAGAACTTCCCTTATATCGCTGTGTTTTCGTGTACCTCTCATACCTCCCCTTATATCGCTGTGTTTTCACGCACCTCTCATACCTTCTCCTGCATTGCTGTATTTTTGTGTACCTCTCATAACTTCCCCTATATTGCCGTGTTTTTATGCACATCTCATAACGTCCCCTATATCGCTGTGTATTCGCGCACCTCCCATTGCATCCCCTATATCACTGTGCCTTTGCGCACCTCTCATACCTTCCCCAATATCGCACAGTTTTCGCGCACCTCCGATTCCTTCCCCTATATCGCTGTGTTTTCGTGCACCTTTCATACCTTCCCCTATATCGCTGTGTTTTCACACTCCTCTCATAACTTCTCCTATATCACTGAGTTTTTGTGCACCTCTCATACCTTCCCTAATATTGCTGAGTTTTCATGCACATCTCATCACGTCCCCTATATCGCTGTGTATTTGCGCACCTCCCATAGCATTCCCTATATCGCTGTGCCTTGCGCACCTCTCATAGCTTCCCCTATATCGCTGTCTTTTTGCGCACATCCCATAGATTCAGCTTTATCGCTGTGTTATTGCTCACCTCTCATAGCCTCCCCTGTATCGCCGTGTTTTTGCTCACCTCTCATGTCTTCACCTAGATCGCTATGTTTTCGCTCCTCTCAATACTTCCCCTATATCGCTGTGTTTTCTCGCACAATTGATACATTCTCCCGTATCACTGTTTTCGCACACCTCTCATTATTCCCCCTATATCGCCGTGTTCTCGCGCACCTCTCATACCTTCCCCGATATCACCCTGTTTTCGCGCACATCCCATACCTTCCACTATATTGACCTGTTTTCGCACACCTCTCATGTCTTCCACTACATCGCTGTCTTTTCTGGCACCTCTGATGCTTTCCCCTGTAACGCCAAGTTTTCGCGCACCTCTCATACTTTCCCCTATATCGCCGTGTTTTTATGCACATCTCATACCGTCTTCTATATTGCTGTGTTTTCGCGCACCTCCCATAGCATCCCCTATATCGCTGTGCCTTCGTGCACCTCTCATACCTTCCCCTATATCGCCCTGTTTTCGCGCACCTCCTATACCTTCCCTTATATCGCTGCGTTTTCGTGCACCTCTCATACCTTCCCCTATATGGCTGTGTTTTCATGCACATCTCATAACGTCCCCTATATCGCTGTGTATTCGTGCACCTCCCATTCCTTCCCGAATATATCTCTGTGCTTTCGTGTACCTTTCATATCTTCCCCTATATCGCTGTGTTTTCGCACACCTCTCATAACTTCTCCTATATCGCTGTGTTTTTGTGCACCTCTGATACCTTCCCTAATATCGCTGCATTTTCATGCACATCTCATCACGTCCCCTATATCGCTGTGTATTCACGCACCTCCCATAGCATCCCCTATATCGCTGTGCCTTGCGCACCTCTCATACCTTCCCCTATATCGCTGTCTTTTCGCGCACAACCCATAGATTCACCTTTATCGCTGTGTTATTGCTCAGCTCTCATAGCTTCCCCTGTATCGCCGTGTTTTTGCTCACCTCTCATAGCTTCCCCTATATCGCTGTGTTTTCCCCACATCTGATACATTCTCCCGTATTGCCGTGTTTTCACACACCTCTCATAATTTCCCCTATATCGCCGTATTCTCGCACAACTCTCATACCTTACCCTATATCGCTGTGTTTTCGCGCACCTCCCATTGCATCCCTTATAATGCAGTGCCTTCGTGCACCTCTCATACCTTCCCCTATATTGCTGTGTTTTCACGCACCTCTCTTAACTTCTCCTATATCGCTGTGATTTTGCACACCTCTCATACCTTCCCCAATATCACCGTGTTTTCATGTACATCTCATAACGTCCCCAATGTCGCTGGGTTTTCACGCACCTCTCATAACTTCCCCTATATCGCCCTGTTTTCGCGCTCCTCTCATACCTTCCCCTATATCACTGTGTTTTCACGCAGCTCTCATACCTTCCCCTATATCGCTGTGTTTTCGCAAACTACTCATGACTTCCCGACTATTGCTGTGTATTCATGCACATCTCCTACCTTCCCCTATACCGCTATGCTTTCGCACACCTCCCATAGCTTCGCCTACATCGCTGTTTTCGCGCACCTCTCATACCTTCCCCTATATCGATGTATTTTTGCGCACATCTCATACCTTCCCCTATATTGATGTGTTTTCATGCACATCTCATAACGTCCCCTATATCGCTGGGTATTTGCGCAACTCCCATACCCTCCCCTATATTACTGTGCCTTCGCGCACCTCTCATGCATTCCCGTATATCGCCCTGTTTTCGCGCACCTCCTATAGCTTCACCTACATTGCTGTTTTCGCGCACCTCTCATACCTTCCCCTATATCGATGTATTTTTGCGCACATCTCATAACATCCCCAATGTCGCTGGGTTTTCACACACTTCTCATAACTTCCCCCATATAGCCCTGTTTTCGCGCTCCTCTCATACCTTCACCTATATCACTATGTTTTCACGCAGCTCTCATACCTTCCCCTATATTGATGTATTTTCGCGCACATCTCATGCCTTCTCCAAATCGCTGTGCTTTCGCGCACATCCCTTAGCTTCACCTTGATCGCTGTGTTATTGCTCACCTCTCATAGTTTACCCTATATCGCCGTGTTTTCGCGCACCTTGCACGTCTTCACCTATACCGCTATGTTTTCGCTCCTATCATTACTTCCCCTATATCACTGTGTTTTCTCACACCTCTGATACATTCTCCTGTATTGCCATGTTTTCGCGCACCTCTTACAGTTTCCCCTATATCGCCGTGTTCTCGCACACCTCTCATACCTTCCCCTATATCACTGTTTTTTTGCGCATCTCCCATAGCGTCCTCTATATCGCTGTGTTTTCTCGCACCTCTGATACATTCCCCTGTATCGCCGTGGTTTCGCGCAAATCCCACAGGTTCCACTATATTGCCCTGTTTTTGCGCACCTCTCATGTCTTCCCCTATATCGCTGTGCCTTCGCGCACCTCTCATAACTTCCCCTTTATCGCCCTGTTTTCACGCACCTCCCATACCTTCCCCAATATCGCTGTGTTTTCGTGCACCTCTCATACCTTCCCTTATATCGGTATGTTTTCACGCACCTCTCATAGCGTCCCCTATATCGCTGTGTATTCGCGCACCTCCCATAGCATCCCCTATATCGCTGTGCCTTCGCGCACCTCTCATACCTTCCCCTATATCGCCCTGTTTTCGCGCACCTCCGATTCTTTCCCCTATATCGTTGTGTTTTCGTGCACCTGTAATACCTTCCCCTATATATCTGTGTTTTCATATACTTCTCATAACTTCTCCTATATCGCTGTGTTTTCGTTTACCTTTCATACCTTCCCTTTTATCGCTGTGTTTTCACACACCTCTCATAACTTCTCCTTTATCACTGTGTTTTTGTGCACCTCTCATACCTTCCCAAATATCGCTGCGTTTTCATGCACATCTCATCACGTCCCCTATATCGCTGTGTATTCGCGCTCCTCCCATAGCATCCCCTATATCGCTGTGCCTTGCGCACCTCTCATACCTTCCCCTATGTCGCTGTCATTTCACGCACATCCCATAGATTCACCTCTATCGCTGTGTTATTGCTCACCTCTCATAGCTTCCCCTGTATTGCCGTGTTTTTGCTCACGTCTCATGTCTTCACCTCGATCGCTATGTTTTCGCTCCTCTCAATACTTCCCCTATATCGCTGTGTTTTCTCGCACAATTGATACGTTCTCCTGTATCGCCGTTTTTGTGCACACCTCTCATAATTTCCCTTATATCGCCGTGTTCTCGCACACCTCTCATACCTTCCCCTATATCACTGTGTTTTTGCGCACGTCCCATAGCGTCCCCTATATTGCTGTGTTTTCGCGCACCTCTCATATCTTCCCCTATATCGCCCTGTTTTCGCGCACATCCCATACCTTCCACTATATTGCCCTGTTTTCGCGCACCTCTCATTCCTCCCCCTATATCGCCATGTTTTTATGCACATCTCATACCGTCTCCTATATCGCTGTGTTTTCGCGCACCTCCCATAGCATCCCCTATATCGCTGTGCCTTCGTGCTCCTCTCATACCTTCCCTTATATCGCCCAGTTTTCGCGCACCTCCTATACCTTCCCTTATATCGCTGCGTTTTCGTGCACCTCTCATACCTTCCCCTATATTGCCCTGTTTTCGCGCACCTCCTATACCTTCCCTTATATCACTGCGTTTTCGTGCACCTCTCATAGCTTCCCCTATATGGTTGTGTTTTCATGCACATCTCATAACGTCCCCTATATCGCTGTGTATTCGTGCACCTCCCATTCCTTCCCGTATATATCTCTGTGTTTTCGTGCACCTTTCATACATTCCCCTATATCGCTGTGTTTTTGCATACCTCTCATAACTTCTCCTATATCGCTGTGTTTTTGTGCACCTCTCATACCTTCCCTAATATCGCTGCGTTTTCATGCACATCTCATCACGTCCCCTATATCGCTGTGTATTCACGCACCTCCCATAGCATCCCCTATATCGCTGTGCCTTGCGCACCTCTCATAGCTTCCCCTATATCACTGTCTTTTCGCTCACATCCCATAGATTCACCTTTATCGCTGTGTTATTGCTCACCTCTCATAGCTTCCCCTATATCGCCGTGTTTTCGCGCACCTCTCATGTCTTCACCTAGATCGCTGTGTTTTCGCTACTCTCAATACTTCCCCTATATCGCTGTGCTTTATCGCACATCTGATACATTCTCCCGTATCGCTGTGTTTTCGCACACCTCACTTAATTTCCCCTATATCGCCGTGTTCTCGCACACCTCTCCTTTACCTTACCCTATATCGCCCTGTTTCCGTGCACATCGCATAGCTTCCACTACATGGCCCTGTTTTCGCGCACCTCTCATGTATTCCACTACATCGCTCTGTTTTCTGGCACCTCTGATGCATTCCCCTGTAACGCCAAGTTTTCGCGCACCTCTCATACTTTCCCCTATCTCGACGTGTTCTCGCACATCTCTCATACCTTCCCCTATATCACTGTGTTTTCGCGCACGTCCCATAGCGTCCTCTATATCGCTGTGCTTTCACGCACCTCTCATACCTTCCCCTACATCGCCCTGTTTTAGCGCACATCCCATAGCTTCCACTATATAGCCCTGTTTTTGCGCACCTCTCATGTCTTCCCCTGCATCGCTGTGTTTTCTCGCACCTCTGATACATTCCCCTGTAACGCCAAGTTTTCGCGCACCTCTGATACTTTCTCCTATATCACCGTGTTTTAGCGCACCTCTCATAGCTTCCCATATATCGCCGTGTTTTCATACACACCTCATACCGTCCCCTATATCACTGTGTTTTCGCGCACCTCCCATAGCATCCCCTATATCGCTGTGCCTTCGTGCACCTCTCATACCTTCCCCTATATCGCCGTGTTTTCATGCACATCTCATAACGTCCCCTATATTGCTGGGCTTTCACGCACCTCTCATAACTTCCCCTGTATCGCCGTGTTTTTGCTCACCTCTCATAACTTCCTCTATATCGCTGTGTTGTTATGCGCATCTCATAACGTCCCCTATATCGCTGTGTATTCGCGCACCTCCCATAGCATCCCCTATATCGCCCTGTTTTCGCGCACCTCCCATTCCTTCACCTATATCGCTGTTTTCGCGCTCCTCTCATACCTTCCCCTATATCACTGTGTTTTCACGCAGCTCTCATACCTTCCCCTATATCGCTGTGTTTTCGCACACCTCTCATGGCTTCCCGACTATCGCCGTGTTTTCATGCACATCTCATAACGTCTCCTATATCTCTGTGTATTCACGCACCTCCCATAGCATCCACTATATCGCTGTGCCTTCGCGCACCGCTCATACCTTCCCCTATATCGCCCTGTTTCCCGCGCACCTCTCATGGCTTCGCATACATCGCTGTGTTTTTGCGCACCTTTCATATCTTCCCTTATATCGCCCTGTTTTCGCGCACATCCCATAACTTCAACTTTATCGCTGTGTTATTGCTTACCTCTCATAGCTTCCCCTATATTGCCGTGTTTTCGCGCACCTCTCATATCTTCACTTATATCGCTGTTTCCGCTCCTCTCATTACTTCCCCTATATCGCTCTGTGTTCTCGCACTTCTGATACTGTTCCCTGTATCAACGTGTTCTCGCACACCTCTCATATCTTCCCCTATATCGCTGTGTTTTCGTGCACCTCCCATACCATCCCCTATATTGCTGTGCCTTCGCACACCTCTCATACCTTTCCCTATATCACCCTGTTTTCGAGCACCTCCCATAACCTTCCTTATATCGCTGTGTTTTCGTGTACCTCTCATACCTCCCCTTATATCGCTGTGTTTTCACGCACCTCTCATACCTTCTCCTGCATTGCTGTATTTTTGTGTACCTCTCATAACTTCCCCTATATTGCCGTGTTTTTATGCACATCTCATAACGTCCCCTGTATCGCTGTGTATTCGCGCACCTCCCATTGCATCCCCTATATCACTGTGCCTTTGCACACCTCTTATACCTTCCCCAATATCGCACAGTTTTCGCGCACCTCCGATTCCTTCCCCTATATCGCTGTGTTTTCGTGCACCTTTCATACCTTCCCCTAAATCGCTGTGTTTTCACACTCCTCTCATAACTTCTCCTATATCACTGAGTTTTTGTGCACCTCTCATACCTTCCCTAATATCGCAGAGTTTTAATGCACATCTCATCACGTTCCCTATATCGCTGTGTATTTGCGCACCTCCCATAGCATTCCCTATATCGCTGTGCCTTGCGCACCTCTCATAGCTTCCCCTATATCGCTGTCTTTTTGCGCACATCCCATAGATTCAGCTTTATCGCTGTGTTATTGCTCACCTCTCATACCTTCCCCTATATCGCCCTGTTTTCGCGCACATCCCATACTTTCCACTATATTGACCTGTTTTCGCGCACCTCTCATGTCTTCCACTACATCGCTGTCTTTTCTGGCACCTCTGATGCTTTCCCCTGTAACGCCAAGTTTTCGCGCACCTCTCATACTTTCCCCTATATCGCCGTGTTTTTATGCACATCTCATACCGTCTTCTATATCGCTGTGTTTTCGCGCACTCCCATAGCATCCCCTATATCGCTGTGCCTTCGTGCACCTCTCATACCTTCCCCTATATCGCCCTGTTTTCGCGCACCTCCTATACCTTCCCTTATATCGCTGCGTTTTCGTGCACCTCTCATACCTTCCCCTATATGGCTGTGTTTTCATGCACATCTCATAACGTCCCCTATATCGCTGTGTATTCGTGCACCTCCCATTCCTTCCCGAATATATCTCTGTGCTTTCGTGTACCTTTCATATCTTCCCCTATATCGCTGTGTTTTCGCACACCTCTCATAACTTCTCCTATATCGCTGTGTTTTTGTGCACCTCTGATACCTTCCCTAATATCGCTGCGTTTTCATGCACATCTCATCACGTCCCCTATATCGCTGTGTATTCACGCACCTCCCATAGCATCCCCTATATCGCTGTGCCTTGCGCACCTCTCATAGCTTCCCCTATATCGCTGTGCCTTGCGCACCTCTCATAGCTTCCCCTATATCGCCGTCTTTTCGCGCACAACCCATAGATTCACCTTTATCGCTGTGTTATTGCTCACCTCTCATAGCTTCCCCTGTATCGCCGTGTTTTTGCTCACCTCTCATAGCTTCCTCTATATCGCCATGTTTTTGCGCACCTCTCATGTCTTCACCTAGATCGCTATGTTTTCGCTCCTCTCAATACTTCCCCTATATCGCTGTGTTTTCTCCCACATCTGATACATTCTCCCGTATTGCCGTGTTTTCACACACCTCTCATAATTTCCCCTATATCGCCGTGTTCTCGCACAACTCTCATACCTTACCCTATATCACTGTGTTTTCGCGCACGTCCCATTGCGTCCCCTATATCGCTGTGTTTTCGCGCACCTCCCATAGCATCCCCTATAATGCTGTGCCTTCGTGCACCTCTCATACCTGCCCCTATATTGCTGTGTTTTCACGCACCTCTCTTAACTTCTCCTATATCGCTGTGATTTTGCACACCTCTCATACCTTCCCCAATATCACCGTTTTTTCATGTACATCTCATAACGTCCCCAATGTCGCTGGGTTTTCACGCACCTCTCATAACTTCCCCTATATCGCCCTGTTTTCGCGCTCCTCTCATACCTTCCCCTATATCACTGTGTTTTCACGCAGCTCTCAAACCTTCCCCTATATCGCTGTGTTTTCGCAAACCTCTCATGGCTTCCCGACTATTGCCGTGTATTCATGCACATCTCCTACCTTCCCCTATACCGCTATGCTTTCGCGCACCTCCCATAGCTACGCCTACATCGCTGTTTTCGCGCACCTCTCATACCTTCCCCTATATCGATGTATTTTTGCGCACATCTCATACCTTCCCCTATATTGATGTGTTTTCATGCACATCTCATAACGTCCCCTATATCGCTGGGTATTTGCGCAACTCCCATACCCTCCCCTATATTACTGTGCCTTCGCGCACCTCTCATGCATTCCCGTATATCGCCCTGTTTTCGCGCAACTCCTATAGCTGCGCCTACATTGCTGTTTTCGCGCACCTCTCATACCTCCCCCTATATCGATGTATGTTTGCGCACATCTCATAACATCCCCAATGTCGCTGGGTTTTCACACACTTCTCATAACTTCCCCCATTTTGCCCTTTTTTCGCGCTCCTCTCATACCTTCACCTATATCACTATGTTTTCACGCAGCTCTCATACCTTCCCCTATATCGATGTATTTTCGCGCACATCTCATGCCTTCTCCAAATCGCTGTGCTTTCGCGCACCTCCCATAGCTTCGCCTACATCGCTGTTTTCGCGCACATCCCTTAGCTTCACCTTGATCGCTGTGTTATTGCTCACCTCTCATAGCTTACCCTATATCGCCGTGTTTTCGCGCACCTCGCACGTCTTCACCTATACCGCTATGTTTTTGCTCCTATCATTACTTCACCTATATCACTGTGTTTTCTCACACCTCTGATACATTCTCCTGTACTGCCATGTTTTCGCGCACCTCTTACAGTTTCCCCTATATCGCCGTGTTCTCGCACACCTCTCATACCTTCCCCTATATCACTGTTTTTTTGCACATCTCCCATAGCGTCCTCTATATCGCTGTGTTTTCTCGCACCTCTGATACATTCCCCTGTATCGCCGTGGTTTTGCGCACATCCCACAGGTTCCACTATATTGCCCTGTTTTTGCGCACCTCTCATGTCTTCCCCTATATCACTGTGCCTTCGCGCACCTCTCATAACTTCCCCTTTATCGCCCTGTTTTCATGCACCTCCCATACCTTCCCCAATATCGCTGTGTTTTCGTGCACCTCTCATACCTTCCCTTATATCGGTATGTTTTCACGCACCTCTCATAACTTCTCCTATATCGCTGTATTTTTGCACAGTTCTTATACCTTCCCCTATATTGCCGTGTTTTCATACGCATCTCATAACGTCCCCTATATCGCTGTGTATTTGCGCACCTCCCATAGCATCCCTTGTATTCCTGTGCCTTCGCGCACCTCTCATACCTTCCCCTATATCGCCGTGTATTCATGCACATCTCAAACCGTCCCTTATATCGCTGTGCTTTCGTGCACGTCTCACACCTTCCCCTATATCGCTGTGTTTTCGTGCACCTCTCATACCTTCACTAATTTCGTTGCATTTTCATGCACATCTCATCACGTCCCCTATATCGCTGTGTATTCACGCACCTCCCATAGCATCCCCTATATCGCTGCGCATTCGCGCACCTCTCATACCTTCCCCTACATCGCCCTGTTTTAGCTCACATCCGATAACTTCCACTATATTGCCACGTTTTTGCGCACCCCTCATGTCTTCCCCTACATCGCTGTGATTTCTCGCACCTCTGATGCATTCCCCTGTAACGCCAAGTTTTCGCACACGTCTCATACTTTCCCCTATATCACTGTGTTTTCGCGCACCTCCCATAGCATCCCCCATATCGCTGTGCCTTCCTGCACCTCTCATACCTTCCCCTGTATCGCCGTGTTTTCATGCACATCTCATAACTTCCCCTATATCGCTGTGTTTTCGCAAACCTCTCATACCTTCCCCTGTATCGGCGGGTTTCAGCTCACCTCTCATAGCTTCCACTATATTGCCTTGTTTTCGCGCACCTCTCTTGCCTTCCCCTATATCATTGTGTTTTCGTCCACCTTCCATAGCATCCCCTATATTGCTGTTCCTTCACCTATATCGCCCTGTTTTCACGCACCTCCCATTCCTTCACCTATATCGCTGTTTTCGTGCACCTCTCATACCTTCCCCATATCGCTGTGTTTTCACACAACTCTCATAACTTCTCCTATATCGCTGTGTTTTTGTGCACCTCTCATACCTTCCCTAATATCGCTGCGTTTTCATGCACATCTCATCACGTCCCCTATAACGCTGTGTATTCACGGACCTCCCATAGCATCCCCTATATCACTGTGCCTTGCGCACCTCTCATACCTTTCCCTATATCGCTGTCTTTTCACGCACATCGCATACATTCACCTTTATCGCTGTGTTGTTGCTCACCTCTCATAGCTTCCCCTGTATCGCCGTGTTTTTGCTCACCTCTCATAGATTCCGCTATATCGCCGTGTTTTCGCGCACCTCTCCTGTCTTCCCCTATATCACTGTGTTTTCGCACACATTCCATAGCATCCCCTATATTGCTGTGCCTTCGCATACCTCTCATAAATTCATCTATATGCCCCTGTTTTCGCGCACCTCCCATTCCTTCACCTATATCGCCCTGTTTTCGTGCACCTCCCATTCCTTCTCATATATCTCTGTTTTCGTGCACCTCTCATACCTCCCCCTATATCGCCGTGTTTTCATGCACATCTCATAACCTCCCCTATATCGCTGGGTTTTCACGCACCTCTCTTAATCTCCACTATATCACCCTGCTTTCGAGCACCTCCCATACCTTCCCCTATATCGCTGTGGTTTTGTGTACCTCTCATACCTCTCCCTATATCGCTGTGTTTTCACGCACCTCTAATAACTTCTGCTATATTGCTGTATTATTGCGCACCTCTCATAACTTCCCCTATATCGCCGTGTTTTTATGTACATCTCATAACGTCACCTATTTCGCTGTGCCTTCGCGCACCTCTCATACCTTCCCCATTATCGCCGTGTTTTCATGCACATCTCATAATGTCCCCTATATCGCTGGGTTTTCACGCATCTCTCATAACTTCCCCTATATCGTCCTGTTTTCGCGCTCCTCTCATTCCTTCCACTATATCACTGTGTTTTCACGCACCTCTCATAACTTGCCCTATATCGCTGTGTTTTTGAACACCTCTCATTGTTTCCCGTCTATCGCCATGTATTCATGCACATCTCATACCGTCCCCTATATCTCTGTGTTTTTGTGCACCTCTCATACCTTCCCTAATATCCCTGCGTTTTCATGCACATCTCATCACGTCCCCTATATCGCTGTGTATTCACGCACCTCCCATAGCATCCCCTATATCGCTGTGCATTGCGCACCTCTCATAGCTTCCCCTATATTGCTGCCTTTTCGTGCACATCCCATAGGTTCACCTTTATCGCTGTGTTTTTGCTAACCTCTCATAGCTTCCCCTGTATCGCCGTGTTTTTGCTCACCTCTCATAGCTTCCCCCATATCGCCGTGTTTTCGCACACCTCTCATGTCTTCACCGAGATCGCTATGTTTTTGCTCCTCTCATTACTTCCCATATATCGCTGTGTTTTCTCGCACGTCTGATACATTATCCCGTATCACCGTGTTTTCGCGCTCCTCTCATAATTTCCCCTATATCGCCGTGTTCTCGCACATCCCTCATACCTTCCCCTATATCACTGTGTTTTTGCGCAAGTCCCATAAAGTCCCCTATATCGCTGTGCTTTCGCGCACCTCTCTTACCTTCCCCTACATCGCCCTGTTTTTGCGCACATCCCATAGCTGCCACTATATTGCCCTGTTTTCGCGCACCTCTCATGTCTTCCCCTACATTGCTGTGTTTTCTCGCACCTCTGATGCATTCGCCTGTAACGCCAAGTTTTCGCGCACCTCTCATAATTTCCCATATACCGCCATGCTTTCGCGCACCTCTCATAGCTTCCCATATATTGCCGTGTTTTCATACACATCTCATACCGTCCCCTATATCACTGTGTTTTCGCGTACCTCCCATAGCATCCCCTATATCGCTGTGCCTTCGTGCACCTCTCATACCTTTCCGTCTATCGCCGTGTTTTCATGCACATCTCATAACGTCCCCTATAATGCCGTATTTTTGCTCACCTCTCATAACTTCCTCTATATCGCCCTGTTTTCGCGCACCTCTCATGACTTCCCCTATATCGCTCTGTTTTCGCACAACTCTCATGGTTTCCCGACTATCGCCGTGTATTCATGCACATCTCGTACCGTCCCCTATATCGCTGTGTTTTCACACACCTCTCATACCGTCCCCTATATCACTGTGTTTTCACACACCTCTCATACCTTTCCCTATATCGCTGTCTTTTCGCGCACATCGCATAGATTCACCTTTATCGCTGTGTTTTTGCACATCTCTCATAACTTCCCCTATATCGCCGTATTGTTATGCACATCTCATAACGTCCCCTATATCGCTGTGTATTCGCGCACCTCCCATAGCATCCCCTATTTCGCTGTGCCTTCGCGCACCTCTCATATCTTCCCCTATATCGCCCTGTTTTCACGCTCCTCGCATTCATTCACCTATATCGCCCTGTTTTCGCTCACCTCCCATTCCTTCACCTATATCGCTGTTTTCGTGCACCTCTCATACCTTCCCTATATTGCTGTGTTTTCACACACCTCTCATAACTTCTCCTATATCGCTGTGTTTTTGTGCACCTCTCATACCTTCCCTAATATCAGCGCGTGTTCATGCGCATCTCATCACGTCCCCTATATCGCTGTGTATTCACGCACCTCCCATAGCATCCCCTATATCGCTGTGCCTTGCGCACCTCTCATTCCTTCGCCTAAATCGCTGTCGTTTTGCGCACATCCCACAGATTCACTATCGCTGTGTTATTGCTCACCTCTCATAGCTTCCCCTGTATCGCCGTGTTTTTGCTCACCTCTCATAGCTTCCCCTATATCGCCGTGTTTTCGCGCACCTCTCATGTCTTCCCCTGTATCACTGTGTTTTCGCGCACCATCCATTGCATCCCCTATATTACTGTGCCTTCGCATACTCTCATAACTTCATCTATATCACCCTGTTTTCGAGCACCTTCCATTCCTTCCCCTATATCGCTGTGTTTTCATGCAACTCTCATACCTCCCCCTATATCGCTGTGCCTTGCGCACCTCTCATACCTTCCCCTATATCGCTGACTTTTCGCGCACATCCCATAGATTCACCTTTATCGCTGTGTTATTGCTCATCTCTCATAGCTTCCCCTGTATCGTCGTGTTTTTGCGCACCTCTCATAACTTCCCCTATATCACCCTGTTGTTATGCACATCTCATAACGTACCCTATATCGCTGTGTATTCGCGCTCCTCCCACAGCATCCACTATATCGCTGTGCCTTCGCGCACCTCTCATAGCTTCCCCTATATTGCCGTGTTTTCGTGCACCTCTCATGTCGTCACCTAGATCGCTATGTTTTTGCTCCTTTCATTACATCCCCTATATCGCTGTGTTTTCTCGCACATCTGATACATTCTCCCGTATCGTCGTGTTTTCGTGTACCTTTCATAATTTTCCCTATATCGCCGTGTTTTCGCGTATCTCTCATAATTTCCCCTATATCGCCGTTGTCTCGCACATCTCTCATACCTTCCCCTATATCACTGTGTTTTCGCGCACATCCCATAGCGTCCCCTATATCACTGTGTTTTCTCGCATCTCTGATGCATTTCCCTGTATCGCCCTGTTTTCGCGCACATCCCATAGCTTCCACTATATTGCCCTGTTTTTGTGCACCTCTCATGTCTTCTCCTGTATCACTGTGTTTTCGCGCACCTCCCATAGCATCCCCTATATAGCAGTGCCTTCGCGCACCTCTCTTGCCTTCCCCTATATCGCTCTGTTTTCACGCACTTCCCATACATTCCCCTATATCGCTGTATTTTCATGCACCTCCCATAGCATCCCCTATATTGCTGTGCCTTCGCGCACCTCTCTTACCTTCCCCTATATAGCCCTGTTTTCGCGCACCTCCCATACATTCCCCTGTATCGCTGTGTTTTCGTGCACCTCTCATACCTACCCCTATATCGCTGTGTTTTCACGCACCTCTCATAACTTCTCCTATATCGCTGTAATTTTGTGCACATCTCATGGCTTCCCCAATATCGCCGTGTTTTCATGCACATCTCATACCGTCACCTATATCACTGTGTTTTCGCGCACCTCCCATAGCATCCCCTATATCGCTGTGTCTTCGTGCACCTCTCATACCTTCCCCTATATCGCCCTGTTTTCGCGCTCCTCCTATAATTTCCCCTATATCGCTGTGTTTTCGCGCACCTCCCATAGCATCCCCTATATCGCTGTGTCTTCGTGCACCTCTCATACCTTCCCCTATATCGCCCTGTTTTCGCGCTCCTCCTATAATTTCCCCTATATCGCTGTGTTTTCACGCACCTCTCATGGCTTCCCCAATATCGCCGTGTATTCGTGCTCGTCTCATACCTTCCCCTATATCACTGTGTTTTCGCGCAAGTCCCATAGCGTCCCCCATATCGCTGTGTTTTCTCACACCTCTGATGCATTCCCCTGTATCTCCGTGTTGTCGCGCACATCCCATAGCTTCCACTATATTGCCCTGTTTTTGCGCACCTCTCATGTCTTCCCCTATTTCACTGTGTTTTCGCGCACCTCCCATAGAATCCGCTATATTGCTGTGCCTTTGCGCACCTCTCATACCTTCCCCTATATCGCCCTGTTTTCGCGCACCTCCCATACCTTCCCCTATATCGCTGTGTTTTCGTGCACCTCTCATACCTCCCCCTATATCGCTGTGTTTTCACGCACCTCTCATAACTTCTCCTATATCGTTGTATTTTTGTGTACCTCTCATGGCTTCCCCAATATCGTTGTGTTTTCGTGCACATCTCTTAACTTCCCCTATATCGCTGGGTTTGCACGCACCTCTCATAACTTCCCCTATATCGCTGTCTTTTCGCGCACATCCCATAGCTTCACCTTTATCGCTGTGTTATTGCTCACCTCTCATAGATTCCCCTATATCGCCGTGTTTTCGCGCACCTCTCATGTCTTCACCAAGATCGCTATGTTTTCGCTCTTCTCATTAATTCCCCTATATCGCTGTGTTTTTTCGCACATCTGATATATTCTCCTGTATCGCCGTGTTTTCGCGCACCTCTCATAATTTCGCCTATATCGCCGTGTTCTCGCACACCTCTCATACCATCCCCTATACCACTGTGTTTTCTCGCACGTCCCATAGCTTCCACTATATTGCCCTGTTTTCGCGCACCTCCCATGTCTTCCTCTACATCGCTGTGTTTTCTCACACCTCTGGTGCATTCCCCTATAACGCCAAGTTTTCGCGCACCTCTCCTACTTTCCTCTATATCACTGTGTTCTCGCGCAGCTCTCATACCTTCCCCTATATCGCCCTGTTTTCATGCACATCCCATAGCTCTCACTATATTGCCCTGTTTTCGTGCACCTCTCATGTCTCCCCTATATCGCTGTGTTTTTGCTTGTCTCATAACTTCCCCTATATCGCTGTGTTTTCTCGCACCTCTGATGCATTCCCCTGTATCGCCGTGTTTTTGCGCACCTCTCATAATTTCCCCTATATCGCAGTGTTTTCACGCATCTCTCATTTCTTCCCCGATATCTCCATGTTTTCATGCACATCTCATACCGTCCCCTATATCACTGTGCCTTCGCGCACCTCTCATACCTTCCCGTATATCGCTGTGTTTTCACTCACCTCTCATAACTTCTCAGATATCGCCGTGTTTTCGCAGACATCGCATAATTCCCCTATATAGCCATGTTCTTGCACACCTCTCATACCTTCCACTATATCAGTGTGTTTTCGCACACGTCCCATAGCATCCCCTGTATCGCTGTGTTTTCGGGCACCTCTCATACCTTTCCCTGTATCGCCATGTTTTCACACATATCCCATAGCTTCCACTATATAGCCCTGTTTTCGAGCACCTCTCATGTCTTCCCCTATATCACTGTGTTTTCGCGCACCTCCCATACCTTCCTCTATATCGCTGTGTTTTCGTGCACCTCTCATACCTTCCCCTATATCGCTGTGTTTTCACGCACCTCTCATAACCTCTCCTATATCGCTGTACTTTTGCGCACCTCTCATACCTTCCCCTATATCGCCATGTTTTTTATCACATCTCATAACGTCCCCCATATTGCTGTGTATTCGCGCACCTCCCATAGAATCCCCTATATCGCTGTGCCTTCGCACACATCTCATACCTTCCCCTATATCGTCCTGTTTTCACGCACCTCCCATACCTTCCCTTTTATCGCCGTATTTTTGCGCTCCTCTCATGGCTTCTCCAATATCGCCGCGTTTTCATGCACATCTCTTAACGTCCCATATATCGCTGTGTATTCGCGCAACTGCCATAGCATCCCCTATATCACTGTGCCTTCGCGCATCTCTCATACCTTCCCCTATGTTGCCCTGTTTTCGTACACCTCCCATACCGTCCCCTATATCGCTGTATTTTTGCACACCTCTCATGGCTTCCCCAATATCGCCGTGTTTTCATGCACATCTCATAACGGCTCCTATATCTCTGTGCAATCATGCACCTCCCATAGCATCCCCTATATCGCTGTGCCTTCGCGCATCGCTCATACCTTCCCCTATATCGCCCTGTATCCCGTGCACATCCCATGGTTTCGCCTACATCGCTGTGTTTTTGCGCACCTCTCATACCTTCCCCTATATCGCCGTGTTTTCGCGCACCTCTCATTTCTTCACCTACATGCTGTGTTTCCGCTCCTCTCATTACTTCCCCTATATCGCAGTGTTCTCGCACTTCTGATACAGATCCCTGTATCAACGTGTTTTCGAGCACCTCCCATACCTTCCCCTATATCGCTGTGCCTTCGCGCACCTCTCATACCTTCCCCTATATCGCCCTGTTTTCGCGCACATCCCATACCTTCCACTATATTGCCCTGTTTTCGCGCACCTCTCATGTCTTCCACTACATCGCTATGTTCTCTGGCACCTCTGATGCATTCCCCTGTAACGCCAAGTTTTCGCGCACCTCTCATACTTTCCCCTATATCGCTGTGTTTTTGCGCACCTCCCATAGCATCCACTATATCGCTGTGCCTTCGTGCACCTCTCATACCTTCCCCTATATCGCTGTCTATTCGCGCACATCCCATAGATTCACCTTTATCGCTGTGTTATTGCTCACCTCTCATAACTTCCCCTGTATCGCCGTGTTTTTGCTCACCTCTCATAGCTTCCCCTATATCGCCATGTTTTCGCGCACCTCTCATGTCTTCACCTAGATCGCTATGTTTTCGATCCTCTCAATACATCCCCTATATCGCTGTGTTTTCTCACACGTCTGATACATTCTCCCGTATCGCTGTGTTTTCGCACACCGCTCATAATTTACCCGATATCGCCGTGTTCTCGCACATCTCTCATAACTTCCCCTATATCACTGTGTTTTCGCGCACGTCCCATTGCGTCCCCTATATCGCTGTGTTTTCGCGCACCTCTCATAGCTTCCCCTATATCGCCCTGTTTTCGTGCACATACCATACCTTCCACTATATTGCCCTGTTTTCGCACACCTCTCATGTATTCCACTACATCGCTGTGTTTTCTGGCACCTCTGATGCATTCCCCTGTATCGCCGTGTTTTTGCGCACCTCTCATACGTTCACCTATATCGCAGTGTTTTCACGCATCTCTCATTTCTTCCCCGATATCTCCATGTTTTCATGCACATCTCATACCGTCCCCTATATCACTGTGCCTTCGCGCACCTCTCATACCTTCCCCTATATAGCTGTGTTTTCGTGCACCTCTCATACCTTCACTCCTTCCCCTATATCGCTGTGTTTTCACTCACCTCTCATAACTTCTCATATATCGCCGTGTTTTCGCGGACATCGCATAATTTCCCCTATATAGCCATGTCCTTGCACACCTCTCATACCTTCCACTATATCACTGTGTTTTCGCGCACGTCCCATAGCATCCCCTGTATCGCTGTGTTTTCGGGCACCTCTCATACCTTTCCCTGTATCGCCATGTTTTCACGCATATCCCATAGCTTCCACTATATAGCCCTGTATTCGAGCACCTCTCATGTCTTCCCCTATATCACTGTGTTTTCGCGCACCTCCCATACCTTCCTCTATATTGCTGTGTTTTCGTGCACCTCTCATACCTTCCCCTATATCGTCCTGTTTTCACGCACCGACCCATACCTTCCCTTTTATCGTTGTGTTTTCGTGCACCTCTCATACCTTCCCCTATATCGCCGTGTTTTCAATCACATCTCATAACGTCCCCCATATTGCTGTGTATTCGCGCACCTCCCATAGAATCCCCTATATCGCTGTGCCTTCGCACACATCTCATACCTTCCCCTATATCGTCCTGTTTTCACGCACCGACCCATACCTTCCCTTTTATCGTTGTGTTTTCGTGCACCTCTCATACCTTCCCCTATATTGCTGTGTTTTCGCGCATCTCTCATGGCTTCCCCAATATTGCTGTGTATTCATGCACATCTCATACCGTCCCTTATATCGCTGTGCTTTCGCGCACCTCCCATAGCTACGCCCACGTCGCTGTGTTTTCGCGCACCTCTCATACCTTCCCCTATATCGCTGTCTTTTTGCGCACATCCCATAGCTTCATCTTTATCGCTGTGTTATTGCTCACCTCTCATAGCTTCCCCTATATCACTGTGTTTTCACGCACCTCTCATGCCTTCACCTATATCGCTATGTTTTCGCTCCTGTCATTACTTCCATTATATCGCTGTGTTTTCTCACACCTCTGATAAATTCCTCTGTATCGCCGTGTTGTCACGCACCTCTCATAATTTCCCCTACATCGCTGTATTCTCGCACACCTCTCATACCTTCTCCTAAATCACTGTGTTTTCGCGCACGTCCCATAGCGTCCCCTATATCGCTGTGTTTTCGGACATCTCTCATACCTTTCCCAATATCGCCATGTTTTCGCGCACCTCCCATAGCATCCTGTATATCGTGTGCCTTCGCGCACCTCTCATACCTTCCCCTATATCGCCCTGTTTTCGCATACCTCCCATTCCTTCCCCTGTATCGCTGTGTTTTAGTGCACCTCTCATACCTTCCCTTATATTGCCCTGTTTTCGCGCAGCTCCCAAACCTTCCCCGATATCGCTGTGTTTTCGTGCAACTCTCATACCTTCTCCTATATCGCTGTCTTTTTGCACACCTCTCATACCTTCCCCTATATCGCTGTGTATTCGCGCACCTCCCATACCATCCCCTATATCACTGTGCCTTCGCGCACCTCTCATGCATTCCCGTATATCGCTGTGTTTCTTCACACCTCTCATACCTTCCCCAATATCACCGTGTTTTCATGCACATCTCATAATGTCCCCAATGTCGCTGGGTTTTCACGCACCTCTCATAACTTCCCCTATATCGCCCTGTTTTCGCGCTCCTCTCATACCTTCCCCAATATCACTTTGTTTTCACGCAGCTCTCATACCTTCCTCTATATCGCTGTGTTTTTGCACACCTCTCATGGCTTCCCGACTATCGCCGTGTATTCATGCACATCTCATACCTTCCCCTATATCGCTGTGTTTTCGCGCACCTCCCATAGCTTCGCCTACATCACTGTTTTCGTGCACCTCTCATACCTTACCCTATATCGAAGTATTTTTGCGCACATCTCATACCTTCCCCTATATCGCTATGAATTTGCGCACTTGCCATACCATGCCCTATATCACTGTGCCTTTGCGCACCTCTCATGCATTCCCGTATACCGCTGTGTTTTTGCACACCTCTCATACCTTCCCCAAATTCACCGTGGTTTCATGCACATCTCATAACGTCCCCAATGTCGCTAGGTTTTCACGCATCTCTCATACCTTCCCCTATATCACTGTGTTTTCACGCAGCTCTCATACCTTCCCCAATATCGCTGTGTTTTCGCAGACCTCTTATGGCTTCCCGACTATCGCCGTGTATTCATGCACATCTCATACCTTCCCCTATATCGCTGTGCTTTCGCGCACCTCCCATAGCTTCGCCTACATCGCTGTTTTCGCGCACATCTCATACCTTCCCCTGTATCGATGTATTTTTGTGCACATCTCATACCTTCCCCTATATTGATGTGTTTTCATGCACATCTCATAACGTCCCCTATATCGCTGTGTAATTGCGCCCTCCCATACCATCCCCTATATCACTGTGCCTTCGCGAACCTCTCATGCATTCCCGTATGTCGCCCTGTTTTCGCGCATCTCCCATACCTTCCCCGATATCACTCTGTTTTCGTGCTCCTCTCATACCTACCCCTATATTGCTGTGTTTTCACGCACCTCTCTTAACTTCTCCTATATCGCTGTGTTTTTGCACACCTCTCATACCTTCCCGTATATCGCTGTGTTTTCTGGCACCTCTCATGGCTTCCCCAATATCTCCGTGTATTCATGCACATCTCATACCGTCCTCTATATGGCTGTGTTTTCGCGTACATCCCATAGCTTCGCCTACATCGCTGTTTTCGCGCACATCCCATAGCTTCACCTTGATCGCTGTGTTATTGCTCACCTTTCATAGCTTACCCTATATCGCCGTGTTTTCGCGCATCTCGCATGTCTTCACGTATATCGCTATGTTTTTGCTCCTATCATTACTTCCCCTATATCGCTGTGTTTTCTCGCACCTCTGATACATTCTCCTGTATTGCCATGTTTTCGCGCACCTCTTACAATTTCCCCTATATCGCCGTGTTCTCGCACACCTCTCATACCTTCCCCTGTATCACTGTTTTTTTGCGCATGTCCCATAGCGTCCCCTATATCGCTGTGTTTTCTCGCACCTCTGATACATTCCCCTGTATCGCCGTGGTTTCGCGCACATCCCATAGGTTCCACTATATTGCCCTGTTTTTGCGCACCTCTCATGTCTTCCCCTATATCGCCCAGTTTTCACGCACCTCCCATACCTTCCCCAATATGGCTGTGTTTTCGTGCACCTCTCATACCTTCCTTTATATCGCTGTGTTTTCACGCACCTCTCATAACTTCTCCTAATTCGCTGTATTTTTGCGCAGTTCTTATACCTTCCCCTATATTGCCGTGTTTTCATGCACATCTCATAACATCCCCTATATCGCTGTGTATTCGCGCACCTCCCATAGCATCCCTTATATTGCTGTGCTTTCGCGCACCTCTCATACCTTCCCCGATATCGCCCTGTTTTCGCGCTCCTTCCATACCTTCCCCTATATTGCTGTGTTTTTATGCACCTCTCATATCTCCCCCTATATCGCTGTGTTTTCACGCACCTCTCATAATTTCTCCTATATCGCCGTATTTTTGCGCTCCTCTCATGGCTTCTCCAATATCGCCGCGTTTTCATGCACATCTCTTAACGTCCCATATATCGTTGTGTATTCGCCCAACTGCCATAGCATCGCTATATCCCTGTGCCTTCGCGCATCTCTCATACCTTCCCCTATGTCGCCCTGTTTTCGTACACCTCCCATACTGTCCCCTATATCGCTGTATTTTTGCACACCTCTCATGGCTTCCCCAATATCGCCGTGTTTTCATGCACATCTCATAACGGCTCCTATATCTCTGTGTAATCATGCACCTCCCATAGCATCCCCTATTTCGCTGTGCCTTCGCGCATCGCTCATACCTTCCCCTATATCGCCCTGTATCCCGTGCACCTCCCATGGTTTCGCCTACATCGCTGTGTTTTTGCGCACCTCTCATACCTTCCCCTATATCGCCGTGTTTTCGCGCACCTCTCATTTCTTCACCTACATGCTGTGTTTCCGCTCCTCTCATTACTTCCCCTATATCGCAGTGTTCTCGCACTTCTGATACAGTTCCCTGTATCAACGTGTTTTCGAGCCCCTTCCATACCTTCCCCTATAACGCTGTGCCTTCGCGCACCTCTCATACCTTCCCCTATATCGCCCTGTTTTCGCGCACATCGCATACCTTCCACTATATTGCCCTGTTTTCGCGCACCTCTCATGTCTTCCACTACATCGCTATGTTCTCTGGCACCTCTGATGCATTCCCCTGTAACGCCAAATTTTCGCGCACCTCTCATACTTTCCCCTATATCGCTGTGTTTTTGCGCACCTCCCATAGCATCCCCTATATCGCTGTGCCTTTGTGCACCTCTCATACCTTCCCCTATATCGCTGTCTTTTCGCGCACATCCCATAGATTCACCTTTATCGCTGTGTTATTGCTCACCTCTCATAGCTTCCCCTGTATCGCCGTGTTTTTGCTCACCTCTCATAGCTTCCCCTATATCGCCATGTTTTCGCGCACCTCTCATGTCTTCACCTAGATCGCTATGTTTTCGATCCTCTCAATACTTCCCCTATATCGCTGTGTTTTCTCACACGTCTGCTACATTCTCCCGTATCGCCGTGTTTTCGCACACCTCTCATAATTTACCCTATATCGCCCTGTTTTCGTGCACATCCCATACCTTCCACTATATTGCCCCGTTTTCGCACACCGCTCATGTATTCCACTACATCGCTGTGTTTTCTGGCACCTCTGATGCATTCCCCTGTAACGCCAAGTTTTCGCGCACCTCTCATACTTTCCCCTATATCGCCGTGTTTACGCGCACCTCTCATACCTGCCCCTATATCGCCATGTTTTTATGCGCATCTCATACCGTCTCCTATATTGCTGTGTTTTTGCGCACCTTCCATAGCATCCCCTATATCACTGTGCCTTCGTGCTCCTCTCATACGTTCCCCTATATCTCCCTGTTTTCGCGCACCTCCTATACCTTCCCTTATATCACTGCGTTTTCGTGCACATTTCATACCTTCCCCTATATCGCTGTGTTTTCGCACACCTCTCATAACTTCTCCTATATCGCTGTGTTTTTGTGCACCTCTCATACCTTCCCTAATATCTTTGCGTTTTCATGCACATCTCATCACATCCCCTATATCGCTGTGCACTCACGCACCTCCCGTAGCATCCCCTATATCGCTGTGCCTTGCGCACCTCTCATAACTTCCCCCATATCGCTGTCTTTTCACGCACATCCCATAGATTCACCTTTATCGCTGTGTTACTGCTCACCTCTCATAGCTTCCCCTGTATCGCCGTGTTTTTGCTCACCTCTCATAGCTTCCCCTATATCGCCATGTTTTCGCGCACCTCTCATGTCTTCACCTAGATCGCTATGTTTTCGATCCTCTCAATACTTCCCCTATATCGCTGTGTTTTCTCGCACGTCTGATACATTCTCCCGTATCGCCGTGTTTTTGCACACCACTCATAATTTACCCTATATCGCCGTGTTTTCGCACACCTCTCATAACTTCCCCTATATCACTGTGTTTTCGCGCACGTCCCATTGCGTCCTCTATATCGCTGTGTTTTCGCGCAGCTCTCATAGCTTCCCCTATATCGCCCTGTTTCGTGCACATCCCATAGCTTCCACTATATTGCCCAGTTTTTGCACACCTCTCATGTATTCCACTGCATCGCTGTGTTTTCTGGCACCTCTGATGCATTCCCCTGTAACGCCAAGTTTTCGCGCACCTCTCATACTTTCCCCTATATCGCCGTGTTTACGCGCACCGCTCATACCTGCCCCTATATCGCCATGTTTTTATGCACATCTCATACCGTCTCCTATATCGCTGTGTTTTTGCGTACCTCCCATAGCATCCCCTATATCGCTGTGCCTTCGTGCACCTCTCATACCTTCCCTTATATCGCTGTGTTTTCGCACACCTCTCATAACTTCTCCTTTATCACTGTGCTTTTGTGCACCTCTCATACCTTCCCTAATATCACTGCGTTTTCATGCATATCTCATCACGTCCCCTATATCGCTGTGTATTCACGCACCTCCCATAGCATCCCCTATATCGCTGTGCCTTGTGCACCTCTCATAACTTCGCCTATATCGCTGTCTTTTCGCGCACATCCCATAGATTCACCTTTATCGCTGTGTTATTGCTCACCTCTCATAGCTTCCCCTGTATCGCCTTTTTTCCTCACCTCTCATAGCTTCCCCTATATCACTGTGTTTTCACGCACCTCTCTTAACTTCTCCTATATTCCTGTGTTTTTGCACACCTCTCATACCTTCCCCTATATCACTCTGTTTTCAGGCACCTCTCATGGCTTCCCCAATATCGCCGTGCATTCATACACATCTCATACCGTCCCCTATATCGCTGTGTTTTGGCGCACCTCCCATAGCTTCACCTTGATCGCTGTGTTATTCCTCAGCTCTCATAGATTACCCTATATCACCGTGTTTTCGCGCATCTCGCATGTCTTCAAGTATATCGTTATGTTTTTGCTCCTATCATTACTTCCCCTATATCGCTGTGTTTTCTCGCACCTCTGATACATTCTCTTGTATTGCCATGTTTTCGTGCAGCTCTTACAATTTCCGTATATCGCCATGTTCTCGCAAACCTCTCATACCTTCCCCTATTTCACTGTTTTTTGCGCATGTCCCATAGCGTCCCCTATATCGCTGTGTTTTCTCGCACCTCTGATATATTCCCCTGTATCGCCGTGGTTTCGCGCACATCCCATCGGTTCCACTATATTGCCCTGTTTTTGCGCACCTCTCATGGCTTCCCCTATATCACGGTGTTTTCGCACACCTCTCATAGCATCCCCTATATCGCTGTCCTTCGCGCACATCTCATAACTTCCCCTATATCGCCCTGTTTTCACGCACCTCCCGTACCTTCCCCAATATCGCTGTGTTTTCGTGCACCTCTCATTCCTTCCCTTATATCGCTGTGTTTTCACGCACCTCTCATAACTTCTCTTAATTCGCTGCATTTTTGCGCAATTCTTATATCTTCCCCTATACTGCCGTGCTTTCATGCACATCTCATAACATCCCCTATATCGCTGTGTATTCGCGCACCTCCCATAGCATCCCTTGTATTGCTGTGCCTTCGCGCACCTCTCATACCTTCCCCTATATCGCCCTGTTTTCACGCACCTTCCATACCTTCCACTATATCGCTGTGTTTTCATGCACCTCTCATACCTCCCTCTATATTGCTGTGTTTTCACGCACCTCTCATAATTTCTCCTATATCGCCGTATTTTTGCACACCTCTCATGGCTTCCCCAATATCGCCGTGTTTTCATGCACATCTCATAACGGCTCCTATATCTCTGAGTATTCATGCACCTCCCATAGCATCCCCTATATCGCTGTGCCTTCGCGCACCTCTCATACCTTCCCCTATATCGCCCTGTTTCCCGCCCACCTCCCATGGCTTCACATACATCGCTGTGTTTTTGCGCATCTCTCCTACCTTCCCCTATATCGCCCTGTTTTCGCGCACATCCCATAAATTCAACTTTATCGCTGTGTTATTGCTTACCTCACATAGCTTCCCCTATATCGCCGTGTTTTCGCGCACCTCTCATGTCTTTCACCTATATCGATTTGTTTCCACTCCTCTCATTACTTCCCCTATATCGCTCTGTGTTCTCGCACTTCTGATACTGTTCCCTGTATCACTGTGTTTTCGCGCACGTCCAATAGCGTCCCCTATATCGCTGTGTATTCACGCACCTCTCATGTCTTCCCCTATATCACTGTGTTTTCGTGCACCTCCCATATCATCCCCTATATTGCTGTGCCTTCGCACACCTCCCATACCTTCCCCTATATCACTGTGTTTTCGTGTACCTCTCATACCTCCCCTTATATCGCTGTGTTTTCACACACCTCTCATAACCTCTCCTGTATTGCCGTATTTTTGCGTACCTCTCATAACTTCCCCTATATTGCCGTGTTTTTATGCACATATCATAACGTCCCCTATATCGCTGTGTATTCGCGCACCTCCCATAGCATCCCCTATATCGCTGTGCCTTCGCGCACCTCTCGTACCTTCCCCTATATCGCACAGTTTTCGCGCACCTCCGATTCCTTCCCCTATGTGGCTGTGTTTTCGTGCACCTTTCATACCTTCCCCTATATCACTGTGTTTTCACACACCTCTCATAACTTCTCCTAATTCGCTGTATTTTTGCGCAGTTCTTATACTTTCCCCTATACTGCCGTGTTTTCATGAACATCTCATAACGCCCCCTATATCGCTGTGTATTCGCGCACACTCCATAGCATCCCTTGTATTGCTGTGCCTTCGCGCACCTCTCATACCTTCCCCTATTTCGCCCTGTTTTCGCGCACCTTCCATACCTTCCACTATATCGCTGTGTTTTCAGGCACCTCTCATACCTCCCTCTATATCGCTGTGTTTTCACGCACCTCTCATAATTTCTCCTATATTGCCGTATTTTTGCACACCTCTCATGGCTTCCCCAATATCGCCATGTTTTAATGCACATCTCTTAACGTCTCAGATATCGCTGTGTATTCGCTCACCTGCCATAGCATCCCCTATATCGCTGTGCCTTCGCGCACCTCTCATACCTTCCCCTATGTCGCCCTGTTTTCGCACACCTCCCATACCGTCCCCTATATCGCTGTATTTTCGCACACCTCTCATGGCTTCCCCAATATCGCCGTGTTTTCATGCACATCTCATAACGTCTCCTATATCTCTGAGTATTCACACACCTCTCATTGCATCCCCTATATCGCTGTGCCGTCGCGTACCGCTCATACCTTCCCCTATATCGTCCTGTTTCCCGTGCACTTCCCATGGCTTCGCATACATCGCTGTGTTTTTGCGCACCTCTCATACCTTCCCCTATATCGCCCTGTTTTCGCGCACATCCCATAACTTCAACTTTATCGCTGTGTTATTTCTTACTTCTCATAGCTTCCCCTATATCGCCGTGTTTTCGCGCACCTCTCATGTCTTCACCCATATCGCTGTGTTTCCGCTCCTCTCATTACTTCCCCTATATCGCTGTGTTTTCTCACACCTCTGATACATTCCCCTGTATTGACATGTTTTCGCGCACCTCTCATAATTTCCCCTATATCGCCGTGTTCTCGCACACCTCTCATACCTTCCCCATATCACTGTTTTTTTGCGCATGTCCCACAGCTTCCCCTATATCACTGTGTTTTCGCGCTCCTCTCATAACTTCCCCAATATCGCCCTGTTATCACGCACATCGCCTAGCTTCCACAATATTGCCCTGTTTTCGCGCACCTCTCATGTCTTCCCCTATATAACTGTGTTTTCGCACACCTCCCATAGCAAACCCTATATTGCTGTGCCTTCGCACAGCTCTCATACCTTCCTCTATATCGCCTTGTTTTCGAGCACCTCCCATACCTTCCCCTTATCGCTGTGATTTCGTGTACCTCTCATATCTCCCCCTATATCGCTGTGTTTTCACGCACCTCTCATAGCGTCCCCTATATCGCTGTATATTCACATACCTCCCATCGCATCCCCTATATCGCTGTGACTTGCGCACCTCTCATAGCTTCCCCTATATTGCTGTCTTTTCGTGCACATCCCATAGATTCAGCTTTATCGCTGTGTTATTGATCTCCTCTCATAGCTTCCCCTGTATCGCGGTGTTTTTGCTCACCTCTCATGTCTTCACCTAGATCGTTATGTTTTCGCTCCTCTCAATACTTCCCCTAGATCGCTGTGTTTTCTCGCATAATTGATACATTCTCCCGTATCGCCATGTTTTCGCACACCTCTCATGCCTTCCCCTATATCGCTGTGTTTTCGTGCTCCTCTCATACCTTCACTAATATTGTTGCATTTTCACGCACATCTCATCACGTCCCCTATATCGCTGTGTATTCACGCACCTCCCAGAGCGTCCCCTGTATCGCCGTGTTTTTTGCTCACCTCTCATAGCTTCCCCTATATCGCCCTGTTTTCGCGCACCTCCCATACTTTCCCGATATCGCTGTGTTTTCGTACTCCTCTCATACCTTCCCCTAAATCGCTGTGTTTTCACGCACCTCTCTTAACTTCTCCTATATCGCTGTGTTTTTGCACACCTCTCATACCTTCCCCGATATCGCCGTGTATTCATGCACATCTCATACCGTCCCCTATATCGCTGTATTTTCGCGCACCTCTCATACCTTCCCCTCTATCGCTGTGTTTTCACGCACCTCTCTTAACTTCTCCTATATCGCTGTGATTTGCAACACCTCTCATAGCTTCCCCTATATCGCTGTGTTTTCAGGCACCTCTCATGGCTTCCCCAATATCGCCGTGTATTCATGCACATCTCATACCGTCCCCTAAATCGTTGTGTTTTCGCGCACCTCCCATAGCTTCGCCTACATCGCTGTTTTCGCGCACATCCCATATCTTCAACTTGATCGCTGTGTTATTGCTCACCTCTCATAGCTTACCCTATATCGCCCTGTTTTCGCACTCCTCTCATGCATTCCCATATATCGCTGTGTTTTTGCACACCTCTCATACCTTCCCCAATATCACCGTGTTTTCATGCACATCTCATAACGTCCCCAATGCCGCTGGGTTTTCACGCACCTCTCTTAACTTCTCCTATATCGCTGTGATTTGCAACACCTCTCATACCTTCCCCTATATCGCTGTGTTTTCAGGCACCTCTCATGGCTTCCCCAATATCGCCGTGTATTCATGCACATCTCATACCGTCCCCTAAATCGTTGTGTTTTCGCGCACCTCCCATAGCTTCGCCTACATCGCTGTTTTCGCGCACATCCCATATCTTCAACTTGATCGCTGTGTTATTGCTCACCTCTCATAGCTTACCCTATATCGCCGTGTTTTCGCGCACCTCGCATGTCTTAACTTATATCGTAATGTTTTCGCTCCTATCATTACTTCCCCTATATCGCTGTGTTTTCTCGCACCTCTGATACATTCTCCTGTATTGCCATGTTTTCGCGCACCTCTTACAATTTCCCCTATATCGCCGTTTTCTCTCACACCTCTCATGCATTCCTCTATATCACTGTTTTTTTGCGCATGTCCCATGGCGTCCCCTATATGGCTGTGTTTTCTCGCACCTCTGATACATTCCCCTGTATCGCCGTGGTTTCGCGCACATCCCATAGTTTCCACTATATTGCCCTGTTTTTGTGCACCTCTCATGTCTTCCCCTATATCACGGTGTTTTCGCGCACCTCTCATAGCATCCCCTGTATTGCTGTGCCTTCACGCACCTCTCATAACTTCCCCTATATCGCCCTGTTTTTGCTCACCTCCCATACCTTCCCCAATATCGCTATGTTTTCGTGCACCTCTCCTACCTTCCCTTATATCGCTGTGTTTTCACGCACCTCTCATAACTTCCCCTATATCACCCTGTTTTCGCTCACCTCCCATACCTTCCCCAATATAACTATGTTTTCGTGCACCTCTCCTACCTTCCCTTATATCGCTGTGTTTTCACGCACCTCTCATAACTTCTCCTATATCGCTGTATTTTTGCGCAGCTCCAATACCTTCTCCTATATTGCCGTGTTTTCATGCACATCTCATAATGTCCCCTATATCTCTGTGTATTCGCGCACCTGCCATAGCATCCCCTATATTGCTGTGACTTCGCGCACCTCTCATACCTTCCCCTATATCGCCCTGTCTTAGCACACTCCCATAGCGTCGCCTATATCGCTGTATTTTCGCACACCTCTCATGGCTTCCCCAATATCGCTGTGTTTTCATGCACGTCTCATAACGTCCCCTATATCGCTGGTTTTTCACGCACCTCTCATAACTTCCACTGTATCGCCCTGCTTTCGAGTACCTCCCATACCTTCCCCTATATCGCTGTGTTTTCACACACCTCTCATAACTTCCCCTATATCGCCCTGCTTTCGAACACCTCCCATACCTTCCCCTATATCGCTGTGTTTTCGTGTACCTCTCATACCTCCCACTATATCGCTGTGTTTTCACACACCTCTCATAACTTCTCCTATATTGCTGTATCTTTGCGCACCTCTCATAACTTCCCCTATATCGCCGTGTTTTTATGCACATCTCATAACGTCCCCCTATATCGCTGTGTATTCCAGCACCTCCCATTCCTTCCCGTGTATATCTCTGTGTTTTCGTGCACCTTTCATACCTTCCCCTATATCGCTGTGTTTTCGCACACCTCTCATATCTTCTCCTATATCACTGTGTTTTTGTACACCTCTCATACCTTCCCTAATATCGCTGCGTTTTCATGCACATCTCATCACGTCCCCTATATCGCTGTGTTTTCACGCACCTCTCATACCTTCCCCTACATCGCCCTGTTTTCGTGCACATCCCATAGCTTCCACTATATTGCCCTGTTTTCGTGCACCTCTCATGTATTCCACTACATCGCTGTGTTTTCACGCACCTCTCATACCTCCCCGTATATCGCCGTGTTTTTATGCACATCTCATACCGTCCACTATATTACTGTGTTTTCCCGCACCTCCCATAGCATCCCCTATGTCGGTGTGCCTTCGCGCACCTCTCATACCTTCCCCTATATCGCTGTGTTTTTGTGCACCCGTCATACCTTCCCCAATATCGCCCTGTTTTCGCGCATCTCCTATACCTTCCCTTATATCGCTGCGTCTTCGTGCACCTCTCATACCTTCCCGTATATCGCTGTGTTTTCATGCACATCTCATAACGTCCCCTATTTCGCTGTGTATTCGTGCACCTCCCATAACATTCTCTATATCGCTCTGCCTTCACACACCTCTCATACCTTCCCCTATATCACCGTGTTTTCATGCACATCTCATAACGTCCCCTATATTGCTGGGTTTTCACGCACCTCTCATAACTTCCCCTATATCACCCTGTTTTCGCACTCCTTTCATGCCTTCACCTATATCACTGTGTTTTCACGCACCTCTCATAACTTCCCCTATATCGCTGTGTTTTCGCACACCTCTCATGGTTTCCCGTCTATCGCCGTGCATTCATGCACATCTCATACCGTCCCCTATATCGATGTCTTTTCGCACACATCCCATAGATTCACCTTTATCGCTGTGATATTGCTCACCTCTCATAGCTTCGCCTGTATCGCCGGGTTTTAGCACACCTCTCATAGCTTCCACTATATTGCCCTGTTTTCGCGCACCTCTCATGTCTTCCCCTATATCACTGTGTTTTCGCGCACCTTCCATAGCATCCCCTATATTGCTGTGCCTTCGCGCACCTCTCATAACTTCATCCATATCACCCTGTTTTCGAGTACCTTCCATACCTTCCCCTATATCGCTGTGCCTTGCGCACCTTTCATACCTTGCCCTATATCACTGTCTTTTCGCGCAGATCCCATAGATTCACCTTTATCACTGTGTTATTGCTCACCTCTCTAGCTTCCCCTACATCTCCGTGTTGTTGCGCACCTCTCATAACTTCCCCTATATCGCTGTATTGTTATGCACATCTCATAACGTCCCCTATATCGCTGTGTATTCGCGCACCTCTCATACCTTCCCCTATATCGCCCTGTTTCCCGCGCACCTCCCATGGCTTCGCCTACATCGCTGTGTTTTTGCGCACCTCTCATACCTTCCCGAATATTGCTGCGTTTTCATGCACATCTCATCACGTGCCCTATATCGCTGTGTATTCATGCACCTCCCATAGCATCCCCTATATCGCTGTGCCTTGCGCACCTCTCATACCTTCCCCATATCGCTGTCTTTTCGCGCACATCCCATAGATTCACCTTTATCGCTGTGTTTTTGCTCACCTCTCATAGCTACCCCTGTATCGCCGTCTTTTTGCTCACCTCTCATAGCTTCCCCTATATCGCTGGGTTTTCGCGCACCTCTCCTGTCTTCCCCAATATCACTGTGTTTTTGCGCACCTCTCATACCTTCCCCTATATCGCTGTGTTTTCGTGCTCCTCTCATACCTTCCCTAATATCGCTGCATTTTCATGCACATCTCATCACGTCCCCTATATTGCTGTGTATTCACGCACCTCCCATAGTATCCCCTATATCGCTGTGCCTTGCGCACCTCTCAAAGCTTCCCCTATATCGCTGTGTTTTCACGAACCTCTCTTAACTTCTCATATATCGCCGTGTTTTCGTGCACCTCCCATACCTTCCCCTATATTGCTGTGTTTTCGCACACCTCTCATAACTTCTCCTATCTAGCTGTGTTTTTGTGCACCTCTCATACCTTCCCTAATACCGTTGCGTTTTCTTGCACATCTCATCACGTCCCCATATCGCTGTGCATTCACGCACCACCCATAGCATCCCCTATATCGCTTTGCCTTCATGCACCTCTCATACCTTCCCCTATATCGCCGTGTTTTTATGCACATTTTATAACGTCCCCTATATCGCTGTGTTTTCTCGCACCTCTGATGGCTTCCCCGATATCGCCGTGTATTCATGCACATCTCATACCGTCCCCTATATTGCTATGTTTTCGCGCACCGCTCATACCTTCCCCTATATCGCTGTGTTTTCACGCACCTCTCTTAACATCTCCTATATCGCTGCATTTTCGTGAACTTCTCATACCTTCCCCTATATCGCTGTGTTTTCATGCACATCTCATAACGTCCCCTATTTCCCTGTGTATTCGTGCACCTCCCATAACATTCCCTGTATCGCTCTGCCTTCACGCACCTCTCATAACTTCCCCTATATCGCCGTGTTTTCATGCACATCTCATAACGTCCCCTATATTGCTGGATTTTCACGCATCTCTCATAACTTCCCCTATATCGCCCTGTTTTCGCACTCCTCTCATACCTTCACCTATATCACTGTGTTTTCACGCACCTCTCATAGCTTCCCCTATATTTATGTGTTTTTCGCACACCTCTCATGGTTTCCCGTCTATCGCCGTGTATTCATGCACATCTCATACCGCCCCGTTTATCGCTGTGCTTTCGCGCACCTCTCATACCTTCCCCTATATCACTGTGTTTTTCTGCACCTCTCATACCTTCACTAATATCGTTGCATTTTCATGCACATCTCATCACGTCCCCTATATCGCTGTGCATTCACGCACCTCCCATAGTATCCCCTATATCGCTGTGCCTTCGCGCACCTCTCAAACCTTCCCCTATATCGCCCTGTTTTCGTGCATCTCCCATTCCTTCCCCTATATCGCTGTGTTTTCGTGCACCTTTCATACCTTCCCCTATATCACTGTGTTTTCACACACCTCTCATAACTTCTACTATATCGCTGTGTTTTTGTGCGCCTCTCATACCTTCCCTAATATCGCTGCAGTTTCATGCACATCTCATCACGTCCCCTATATCGCTGTGTATTCACGCACCTCCCATAGCATCCCCTATATCGCTGTGCCTTGCGCATCTCTCATACCTTCCCCTATATCACCGTGTTTTTGCTCATCTCTCATAGATTCCCCTATATCGCCCTGTTTTCATGCACCTCCCATACCTTCCTCGATATCGTTGTGTTTTCGTGCTCTTCTCATACCTTCCCCTATATCGCTGTGTTTTCAGGCACCTCTCTCATGGCTTCCCCAATATCGCCGTGTATTCATACACATCTCATACCGTCCCCTATATCGCTGTGTTTTCGCGCACCTCCCATAGCTTCGCCCACATCGCTGTTTTCACGCACATCCAATAGCTTCACCTTGATCGCTGTGTTATTGCTCACCTCTCATAGCTTACCCTATATCGTTGTGTTTTCACGCACCTCGCATGCCTTCACCTATATCGCTATGTTTTCGCTCCTATCATTACTTCCCCTATATCGCTGTGTTTTCTCGCACCTCTGATACATTCTCCTGTATTGCAATGTTTTCGCGCACCTCTTACAATTTCCCCTATATCGCCGTGTTCACGCACACCTCTCATACCTTCCCCTATATCACTGTTTTTTTGCGCATGTCCCATAGCTTCCCCTATATCACTGTGTTTTCACGCACCTCTCATAACTTCTCCTATATCGCTGTATTTTTGCGCAGCTCCAATACCTTCCCCTATATTGCCGTGTTTTCATGCACATCTCATAATGTCCCCTATATCTCTGTGCATTCGCGCACCTGCCATAGCATCCCCTATATCGCTGTGACTTCGTGCACCTCTCATACCTTCCCCTATGTCGCCCTGTCTTCGCACACTCCCATAGCGTCGCCTATATCGCTGTATTTTTGCACACCTCTCATGGCATCCCCAATATCGCCGTGTTTTCATGCACAGCTCATAATGTCCCCTATATCTCTGTGTACTCATGCAACTCCCATAGCATCCCCTATATCGCTGTGCCTTCGTGCACCTCTCATACCTTCTCCTATATCGCTGTGTTTTCATGCACGTCTCATAACGGCCCCTATATCGCTGGGTTTTCACGCACCTCTCATAACTTCCACTATATCGCCCTGCTTTCGAGCACCTCCCATGCCTTCCCCTATATCGCTGTGTTTTCGTGTACCTCTCATACCTCCCCCTATATCGCTGTGTTTTCACACACCTCTCATAACTTCTCCTATATTGCTGTATTTTTGCCCACCTCTCATAACTTCCCCTATATCGCCGTGTTTTTATCCACATCTCATAACATCCCCTATATCGCTGTGTATTCCAGCACGTCCCATTCCTTCCCGTGTATATCTCTGTGTTTTCGTGCACCTTTCATACCTTCCCCTATATCGCTGTGTTTTCGCACACCTCTCATATCTTCTCCTATATCTCTGTGTTTTTGTACACCTCTCATACCTTCCCTAATATCGCTGCGTTTTCATGCACATCTCATCACGTCCCCTATATCACTGTGTTTTCACTCACCTCTCATAGCTTCCCCTATATCGCTGTCTTTTCACGCACATCCCATAGATTCAGCTTTATCGCCGTGTTTTTGCTCACCTCTCATAGCTTCTCCTATATCGCCGTGTTTTCGCGCACCTCTCATGTCATCACCTAGATCGCTATGTTTTCGCTCCTCCTAATACTTCCCCTATATCGCTGTGTTTTCTAGCACATCTCATATATTCTCCCGTATCGCCGTGTTTTCGCACACCTCTCATAATTTCCCCTATATCGCCGTATTGTCGCACACCTCTCATACCTCCCCCTATATCGCTGTGTTTTCACACACCTCTCATAACTTCTCCTATATTGCTGTATTTTTGCCCACCTCTCATAACTTCCCCTATATCGCCGTGTTTTTATCCACATCTCATAACATCCCCTATATCGCTGTGTATTCCAGCACGTCCCATTCCTTCCCGTGTATATCTCTGTGTTTTCGTGCACCTTTCATACCTTCCCCTAGATCGCTATGTTTTCGCTCCTCCTAATACTTCCCCTATATCGCTGTGTTTTCTAGCACATCTCATATATTCTCCCGTATCGCCGTGTTTTCGCACACCTCTCATAATTTCCCCTATATCGCCGTATTGTCGCACACCTCTCATACCTTCCCCTATATCACTGTGTTTTCGCGTACGTCCCATTGCGTCCCCTATATCGCTGTGTTTTCGCGCACCTCTCATACCTTCCCCTATTCGCCCTGTTTATCGTGCACATCCCATAGCTTCCACTATATTGCCCTGTTTTCGTGCACCTCTCATGTATTCCACTACATCGCTGTGTTTTCGCGCAACTCTCATACCTCCCCCTATATCGCCGTGTTTTTATGCACATCTCATACTGTCCCCTATATCGCTGTGTTTTCGCGCACCTCCCATAGCTTCGCCTACATCGCTGTTTTCATGCACATCCAATAGCTTCACCTTGATCGCTGTGTTATTGCTCACCTCTCATAGCTTACCCTATATCGTTGTGTTTTCAGGCACCTCGCATGCCTTCACCTATACCGCTATGTTTTCGCTCCTATCATTACTTTCCCTATATCGCTGTGTTTTCTCGCACCTCTGATACATTCTCCTGTATTGCAATTACATTCTCCTGTATTGCAATGTTTTCGCGCACCTCTTACAATTTCCCCTATATCGCCGTGTTCACGCACACCTCTCATACCTTCCCCTATATCACTGTTTTTTTGCGCATGTCCCATAGCTTCCCCTATATCACTGTGTTTTCGCGCTCCTCTCATAACTTCCCCAATATCGCCCTGTTATCACACACATCGCTTAGCTTCCACAATATTGCCCTGTTTTCGCGCACCTCTCATGTCTTCCCCTATATAACTGTGTTTTCGCACACCTCCCATAGCAAACCCTATATTGCTGTGCCTTCGCAAACCTCTCATACCTTCCTCTATATCGCCTTGTTTTCGAGCACCTCCCATACCTTCCCCTTATCGCTGTGATTTCGTGTACCTCTCATATCTCCCCCTATATCGCTGTGTTTTCACGCACCTCTCATAGCGTCCCCTATATCGCTGTGACTTGCGCACCTCTCATAGCTTCCCCTATATTGCTGTCTTTTCGCGCACATCCCATAGATTCAGCTTTATCGCTGTGTTATTGATCTCCTCTCATAGCTTCCCCTGTATCGCCGTGTGTTTGCTCACCTCTCATGTCTTCACCTAGATCGCTACGTTTTCGCTCCTCTCAATACTTCCCCAATATCGCTGTGTTTTCTCGCACAATTGATACATTCTCCCGTATCACCATGTTTTCGCACACCTCTCATACCTTCCCCTATATCGCTGTGTTTTTGTGCACCTCTCATACCTTCACTAATATCGTTGCATTTTCATGCACATCTCATCACGTCCCCTACATCGCTGTGCATTCACGCACCTCCCATAGTATCCCCTATATCGCTGTGCCTTCGCGCACCTCTCATACCTCCCCTATATCAGTATGTTTTCACACACCTCTCATACCTTCCCCTATATCGCTGTGTTTTCACACACCTCTCATAACTTCTCCTACATCGCTGTGTTTTTGTGCACCTCTCATATCTACCCTAATATCGCTGAGTTTTCATGCACATCTGATCACGTCCCCTATATCGCTGTATATTCACGCACCTCCCATAGCATCCCCTATATCGCTGTGCCTTGCGCACCTCTCATACCGTCCCCTATATTGTCGTGTTTTCGCGCACCTCTCATAGCTTCCCCTATATCGCCATATTTTCATACAAATCTCATACCGTCCCCTATATCGCCCTGTTTTCGAGCACCTCCCATACCTTCCCCTGTATCGCTGTGTTTTCGTGCACCTCTCATACCTCCCTCTATATCGCTGTGTTTTCACGCACCTCTCATAACTTCTCCTATATCGCTGTGTTTTTGTGCACCTCTTATATCTTCCCTAATATCGCTGCTTCTTCCTGCACATCTCATAATGTCCCCAATATCGCTGTGTATTCACGCACCTCCCATAGCATCCCCTATATCGCTGTGCCTTGCGCACCTCCCATACCTTCCCCTATATCGGTGTCTTTTCGCACACATCCCATAGATTCAACTTTATCACTGTGTTATTGCACACCTCTCATACCGTCCCCTATATCGCCCTGTTTTCGAGCACCTCCCATACCTTCCCCTGTATCGCTGTGTTTTCGTGCACCTCTCATACCTCCCTCTATATCGCTGTGTTTTCACGCACCTCTCATAACTTCTCCTATATCGCTGTGTTTTTGTGCACCTCTTATATCTTCCCTAATATCGCTGCTTCTTCCTGCACATCTCATAATGTCCCCAATATCGCTGTGTATTCACGCACCTCCCATAGCATCCCCTATATCGCTGTGCCTTGCGCACCTCCCATACCTTCCCCTATATCGGTGTCTTTTCGCACACATCCCATAGATTCAACTTTATCACTGTGTTATTGCACACCTCTCAGAGCTTCCCTTATATCGCTGTGTTTTTGCTCACCTTTAATAGCTTCCCCTATATCGCTGTGTTTTCGCGCACCTCTCATGTCTACACCTAGATTGCTATGTTTTCGCTCCTCTCATTACTTCCCCTATCTCGCTGTGTTTTCTCGCACCTCTGATACATTCCACTGTATCGCCGTGCTTTCGTGCACCTCTCATAATTTCCCCTATATCGCCGTGTTTTCGCGCACGTCCCATAGCGTCCACTATAACGCTGTGTTTTCGGGCACCTCTCATACCTTCCCCTATATTGCCGTGTTTTCATGCACATCTCATAACGTCCCCTATATTGCTGTGTATTCGTGCACCTCCCATAGCACCCCTATATAACTGTGCCTTCGCGTACCTCTCATGCCTTCCCCTATATCGCTGTGTTTTCACGCACCTCTCATAACTTCTCCTATATTGCTGCATTTTTGCGCATCGCTCATACCTTCCCCTATATCGCCCTGTTTCCCGTGCACCTCCCATGGCTTTGCCTACATCGCTCTGTTTTTGCACACCTCTCATACCTTCCCCTACATAGCCGTGTTTTCGCGCACCTCCCATTTCTTCACCTATATCGCTATGTTTCCGCTCCTCTCATTACTTCCCCTATATCGCTCTGTGTTCTTGCACTTCTGATACAGTTCCCTGTATCAACGTGTTTTCGCGCACCTCTCATAATTTCACCTATATCGCTGTGTTCTCGCACACCTCTCATATCATCCCCTATATCACTGTGTTTTCGCGCACGTCCAATAGCGTCCCCTATATCGCTCTGTTTTCAAGCACCTCTCATGTCTTCCCCTATATCACTGTGTTTTCGTGCATCTCCCATACCATCCCCTATATTGCTGTGTTTCGCACACGTCTCATACCTTTCCCTATATCGCTCTGTTTTCGAGCACCTCCCATACCTTCGCCTATATCGCTGTGTTTTCGTGTACCTCTCATACCTCCCCTTATATTGCTGTGTTTTCACGCACCTCTCATAACTTACCCTGTATTGCTGTATTTTTGCGCACCTCTCATAACTTCCCCTATATTGCCATGTTTTTATGCACATCTCATAACATCCCCTATATCGCTGTGTATTTGCGCACATCCCATAGTATCCCTTATAATGCTGTGCCTTCGCGCACCTCTCATACCTTCCCCTATATCGCCCCGTTTTCGCGCAACTTCTATATCTTCCCCCATATCGCTGTGTTTTCATGCACCTCTCATACCTCCCCTATATTGCTGTGTTTTCACACACCTCTCATACCTTCCCCTATATCGCTGTGTTTTCACACACCTCTCATAACTTCTCCTACATCGCTGTGTTTTTGTGCACCTCTCATATCTACCCTAATATCGCTGAGTTTTCATGCACATCTGATCACGTCCCCTATATCGCTGTATATTCACGCACCTCCCATAGCATCCCCTATATCGCTGTGCCTTGCGTACCTCTCATATCTTCCCCTATATCGCTGTCTTTTCGCGCACATCCCATAGATTCAGCATTATCGCTGTATTATTGCTCACCTCTCATAGCTTCCCCTGTATCGCCGTGTTTTTGCTCACCTCTCATAGCTTCCCCTATATCGCATGTTTTCGCGCACCTCTCATGTCTTCACCTAGATCGCTATGTTTTCGATCCTCTCAATACTTCCTCTATATCGCTGTGTTTTCTCGCACATCTGATACATTCTCCTGTATTGCCATGTTTTCGTGCACCTCTTACAATTTCCCCTATATCGCCATGTTCTCGCACAGCTCTCATACCTTCCCCATATCACTGTTTTTTTGCGCATGTCCCATAGCGTCCCCTATATCGCTGTGTTTTCTCGCACCTCTGATACATTCCCCTGTATCGCCGTGGTTTCGCGCACATCCCATAGGTTCCACTATATTGCCCTGTTTTTGCATACCACTCATGTCTTCCTCTATATTACGTTGTTTTCGCTCACCTCTCATAGCATCCCATATATCGCTGTGCCTTCGCGCACCTCTCATAACTTCCACTATATTGCCCTGTTTTCGCGCACCTCCCATACCTTCCCCAATATCGCTGTGTTTTCGTGCACCTCTCATACCTTCCCTTATATCGCTGTGTTTTCAAGCACCTCTCATAACTTCTCCTATATCACTGTATTTTTGCACAGCTCTTATACCTTGCTCTCTATTGCCGTGTTTTCATGCACGTCTCAGAACATCCCCTATATCGCTGTGTATTCGTGCACCTCCCATAGCATTCCTTATATTGCTGTGCCTTAGCGCACCTCTCATACCTTCCCCTATATCACCCTGTTTTGCGCACCTTCCATACCTTCCCCTATATCGCTGTGTTTTCGCACACCTCTCATAACTTCTCCTATATCGCTGTGCTTTTGTGCACCTCTCAGACCTTCCCTAATATCACTGCGTTTTCATGCACATCTCATCACGTCCCCTATATCGCTGCCTTTTCGCGCACCTCTCTTACCTTCCCCTATATCGATGTCTTTTCGCGCACATCCCATAGATTCATTGGTATCGCTGCGTTTTCACGCACCTCTCATAAATTCTCCTATATTGCTGTATTTTTGCGCACCTCTCATAACTTCCCGTCTATCGCCGTGTTGTTATGCACATCTCATAACGTCCCTTATATCGCTGTGCCTTCGCCCACCTCTCATACCTTCCCAAATATCGCCCTGTTATCGCGCACCTCCCATTCCTTCCCCTATATCGCTGTGTTTTCGTGCATTGTCATACCTTCCCCTATATCGCTGTGTTTTCACACACTTCTCATAGCTTCTCCTATATCGCTGTGTTTTCGTGCACCTTTCATACCTTCCCTTATATCGCTGTGTTTTCACACACCTCTCATACCTTCTCCTGTATCACTGTGTTTTTGTGCACCTCTCATAACTTCCCTAATATCGCTGAGTTTTCATGCACATCTCATCACGTGCCCTATATCACTGTGTATTCGCGCTCCTCCTATAGCATCCTCTATATTGCTGTGACTTGCGCACCTCTCATATCTTCCCCTATATCGCTGTCTTTTCACGCACATCCCATAGATTCTCCTCTATCGCTGTGTTATTGCTCACCTCTCATAGCTTCCCCTGTATTGCCGTGTTTTTGCTCACCTCACATGTCTTCACCTAGATCGCTATGTTTTCGCTCCTCTCAATACTTCCCCTATATCGCTGAGTTTTCTCGCACAATAGATACATTCTCCCGTATCGCCGTGTTTTTGCACACCTCTCATAATTTCCCCTAAATCGCCGTGTTCTCGCACACCTCTCATACCTTCCCCATATCGCTGTCTTTTCGCGCACATCCCATAGATTCACCTTTATCGCTGTGTTTTTGCTCACCTCTCATAGCTACCCCTGTATCGCCGTCTTTTTGCTCACCTCTCATAGCTTCCCCTATATCGCTGGGTTTTCGCGCACCTCTCCTGTCTTCCCCAATCTCATTGTGTTTTCGCGCACCTCTCATACCTTCCCCTATATCGCTGTGTTTTCGTGCTCCTCTCATACCTTCCCTAATATCGCTGCATTTTCATGCACATCTCATCACGTCCCCTATATTGCTGTGTATTCATGCAACTCCCATAGCATCCCCTATATCGCTGTGCCTTCGTGCACCTCTCATACCTTCTCCTATATCGCTGTGTTTTCATGCACGTCTCATAACGTCCCCTATATCGCTGGGTTTTCACGCACCTCTCATAACTTCCACTATATCGCCCTGCTTTCGAGCACCTCCCATGCCTTCTCCTATATCGCCGTGTTTTTATCCACATCTCATAACATCCCCTATATCGCTGTGTATTCCAGCACCTCCCATTCCTTCCCGTGTATATCTCTGTGTTTTCGTGCACCTTTCATACCTTCCCCTATATCGCTGTGTTTTCGCACACCTCTCTATCTTCTCCTATATCACTGTGTTTTTGTACACCTCTCATACCTTCCCTAATATCGCTGCGTTTTCATGCACATCTCATCACGTCCCCTATATCACTGTGTTTTCACTCACCTCTCATAGCTTCCCCTATATCTCTGTCTTTTCACGCACATCCCATAGATTCAGCTTTATCGCCGTGTTTTTGCTCACCTCTCATAGCTTCTCCTATATCGCCGTGTTTTCGCGCACCTCTCATGTCATCACCTAGATCGCTATGTTTTCGCTCCTCCTAATACTTCCCCTATATCGCTGTGTTTTCTAGCACATCTCATACATTCTCCCGTATCGCCGTGTTTTCGCACACCTCTCATAATTTCCCCTATATCGCCGTGTTGTCACACACCTCTCATACCTTCCCCTATATCACTGTGTTTTCGCGTACGTCCCATTGCGTCCCCTATATCGCTGTGTTTTCGCGCACCTCTCGTACCTTCCCCTATTCGCCCTGTTTTCGTGCACATCCCATAGCTTCCACTATATTGCCCTGTTTTCGTGCACCTCTCATGTATTCCACTACATCGCTGTGTTTTCGCGCACCTCTCATACCTCCCCCTATATCGCCGTGTTTTTATGCACATCTCATACTGTCCCCTATATTACTGTGTTTTCGCGCACCTCCCATAGCATCCCCTATATCGCTGTGTTTTTGCGCACCTTCCATAGCTTCGCCTACATCGCTGTTTTCACGCACATCCAATAGCTTCACCTTGATCGCTGTGTTATTGCTCACCTCCCATAGCTTACCCTATATCGTTGTGTTTTCACGCACCTCGCATGCCTTCACCTATATCGCTATGTTTTCGCTCCTATCATTACTTACCCTATATCGCTGTGTTTTCTCGCACCTCTGATACATTCTCCTGTATTGCAATGTTTTCGCGCACCTCTTACAATTTCCCCTATATCGCCGTGTTCACGCACACCTCTCATACCTTCCCCTATATCACTGTTTTTTTGCGCATGTCCCATAGCTTCCCCTATATCACTGTGTTTTCGCGCTCCTCTCATAACTTCCCCAATATCGCCCTGTTATCACGCACATCGCCTAGCTTCCACAATATTGCCCTGTTTTCGCGCACCTCTCATGTCTTCCCCTATATAACTGTGTTTTCGCACACCTCCCATAGCAAACCCTATATTGCTGTGCCTTCGCACACCTCTCATACCTTCCTCTATTTCGCCTTGTTTTCGAGCACCTCCCATACCTTCCCCTTATCGCTGTGATTTCGTGTACCTCTCATATCTCCCCCTATATCGCTGTGTTTTCACGCACCTCTCATAGCGTCCCCTATATCGCTGTATATTCACATACCTCCCATCGCATCCCCTATATCGCTGTGACTTGCGCACCTCTCATAGCTTCCCCTATATTGCTGTCTTTTCGCGCACATCCCATAGATTCAGCTTTATCGCTGTGTTATTGATCTCCTCTCATAGCTTCCCCTGTATCGCCGTGTTTTTGCTCACCTCTCATGTCTTCACCTAGATCGCTATGTTTTCGCTCCTCTCAATGCTTCCCCTATATCGCTGTGTTTTCTGGCACAATTGATACATTCTCCCATATCGCCATGTTTTCGCACACCTCTCATACCTTCCCCTATATCGCTGTGTTTTTGTGCACCTCTCATACCTTCACTAATATCGTTGCATTTTCATGCACATCTCATCACGTCCCCTACATCGCTGTGCATTCACGCACCTCCCATAGTATCCCCTATATCGCTGTGCCTTCGCGCACCTCTCATACCTTCCCCTATATCGCCCTGTTTTCGTGCATCTCCCATTCCTTCCCCTATATCGCTGTGTTTTCGTGCACTTCTCCTACCTTCCCGTATATCGCTGTGTTTTCACGCACCTCTCATAACTTCTCCTATATCGCTGTATTTTTGCGCAGCTCCAATACCTTCCCCTATATTGCCGTGTTTTCATGCACATCTCATAATGTCCCCTATATCTCTGTGCATTCGCGCACCTGCCATAGCATCCCCTATATCGCTGTGACTTCGCGCACCTCTCATACCTTCCCCTATGTCGCCCTGTCTTCGCACACTCCCATAACGTCGCCTATATCGCTGTATTTTCGCACACCTCTCATGGCATCCCCAATATCGCCGTGTTTTCATGCACATCTCATAATGTCCCCTATATCTCTGTGTACTCATGCAACTCCCATAGCATCCCCTATATCGCTGTGCCTTCGTGCACCTCTCATACCTTCTCCTATATCGCTGTGTTTTCATGCACGTCTCATAACGTCCCCTATATCGCTGGGTTTTCACGCACCTCTCATCACTTCCACTATATCGCCCTGATTTCGAGCACCTCCCATACCTTCCCCTATATCGCTGTGTTTTCGTGTACCTCTCATACCTCCCCCAATATCGCTGTGTTTTCACACACCTCTCATAACTTCCCCTATATCGCCCTGCTTTCGAGCACCTCCCATGCCTTCCCCTATATCGCTGTGTTTTCGTGTACCTCTCATACCTCCCCCTATATCGCTGTGTTTTCACACACCTCTCATAACTTCTCCTATATTGCTGTATTTTTGCGCACCTCTCATAACTTCCCCTATATCGCCGTGTTTTTATGCACATCTCATAACGTCCCCTATATCGCTGTGTATTCGAGCACCTCCCATTCCTTCCCGTGTATATCTCTGTGTTTTCGTGCACCTTTCATACCTTCCCCTATATCGCTGTGTTTTCGCACACCTCTCATATCTTCTCCTATATCACTGTGTTTTTGTACACCTCTCATACCTTCCCTAATATCGCTGCGTTTTCATGCACATCTCATCACGTCCCCTATATCACTGTGTTTTCACTCACCTCTCATAGCTTCCCCTATATCGCTGTCTTTTCACGCACATCCCATAGATTCAGCTTTATCGCCGTGTTTTTGCTCACCTCTCATAGCTTCTCCTATATCGCTGTGTTTTCGCGCACCTCTCATGTCATCACCTAGATCGCTATGTTTTCGCTCCTCCTAATACTTCCCCTATATCGCTGTGTTTTCTAGCACATCTCATACATTCTCCCGTATCGCCGTGTTTTCGCACACCTCTCATAATTTCCCCTATATCGCCGTGTTGTCGCACATCTCTCATACCTTCCCCTATATCACTGTGTTTTCGCGTACGTCCCATTGCGTCCCCTATATCGCTGTTTTCGCGCACCTCTCATACCTTCCCCTATTCGCCCTGTTTTCGTGCACATCCCATAGCTTCCACTATATTGCCCTGTTTTCGTGCACCTCTCATGTATTCCACTACATCGCTGTGTTTTCGCGCACCTCTCATACCTCCCCCTATATCGCCGTGTTTTTATGCACATCTCATACTGTCCCCTATATTACTGTGTTTTCGCGCACCTCCCATAGCATCCCCTATATCGCTGTGCCTTCGCGCACCTCTCATACCTTCCCCAATATCGCCGTTTTCGCGCACCTCCCATACCTTCCCTTATATTGCTACGTTTTCGTGCACCTCTCATACCGTCCCGTATATTGCCCTGTTTTCGCGCACCTCCTATACCTTCCCTTGTATCGCTGCATTTTCGTGCACCTCTCATACCTTCCCCTATATCGCTGTGTTTTCATGCACATCTCATAACGTCCCCTATTTCACTGTGTATTCGTGCACCTCCCATAACATTCTCTATATCGCTCTGCCTTCACACACCTCTCATACCATCACCTATATCACTGTGTTTTCACGCACCTCTCATAACTTCCCCTATATCGCTGTGTTTTCGCACACCTCTCATGGATTCCCATCTATCGCTGTGTATTCATGCACATCTCATACCGTCCCGTGTATCGCTGTGCTTTCGCGCACCTCTCATACCTTCCCCTATATCGCTGTGTTTTTGTGCACCTCTCATACCTTCACTAATATCGTTGCATTTTCATGCACATCTCATCACATTCCCCATATCGCTGTGCATTCACGCACCTCCAATAGTATCCCGTATATCGCTGTGCATTCACGCACCTGCCATAGTATCTCCTATATCGCTGTGCCTTCGCGCACCTCTCATACATTCCCCTATATCGCTGACTTTTCGCGCACATCCCATAGATTCACCTTTATCGCTGTGTTATTGTTCACCTCTCATAGCTTCCCTTATATCGCCATGTTTTCGTGCACCTCTCATGTCTTCACCGAGATCGCTATGTTTTCGCTCCTCTCATTACTTCCCCTATATCGCTGTGTTTTCTCACACATCTGATACATTCTCCCGTATCGCCGTGTTTTCGCGCACCTCTCATAATTTCCCCTATCTCGCCGTGTTCTCGCACATCTCTCATATCTTCCCCTATATCACTGTGTTTTTGCGCACGTCCCATTGCGTCCCCTATATCGCTGTGCTTTCGCGCACCTCTCATACCTTCCCCTGCATCGCTGTTTTTGCGCGCATCTCATGTCTTCCCCTACATCGCTGTGTTTTCTCGCGCCTCTCATGCATTCGCCTGTCATGCCAAGTTTTCACGCACCTCTCATTCTTTCCCATATATCGCCGTGTTTTCACGCACCTCTCATAGCTTCCCATATATCGCCGTGTTTCCATACACATCTCATACCGTCCCCTATATCACTGTGTTTTTGTGCACCTCCCATAGCATCCCCTATATCGCCGTGCCTTCGTGCACTTCTCATACCTTCCCCTATATCGCCGTGATTTCATGCACATCTCATAACGTCCTCTATATTGCTGGGTTTTCACGCACCTCTCATAACTTCCCCTATATCACTGTGTTTTCGCACACCTCTCATGGATTCTCGACTATCGCCGTGTATTCATGCACATCTCATACCGTCCCCTATATCGCTGTGTTTTCGCATACCTCTCATACCCTCCCCTATATCGATGTCTTTTCGCACACATCCCATAGATTCACCTTTATCGCTGTGATATTGCTCACCTCTCATAGCTTCCCCTGTATAGCTGGGTTTTAGCTCACCTCTCATAGCTTCCACTATATTGCCTTGTTTTCGCGCACCTCTCATGTCTTCCCCTATATCACTGTGTTTTTGCGCACCTTCCATAGCATCCCCTATATTGCTGTGTTTTTGTGCACCTCTCATACCTTCACTAATATCGTTGCATTTTCATGCACATCTCATCACGTCCCCTATATCGCTGTGCATCCACGCACCTCCCATAGTATCCCCTATATCGCTGTGCCTTCGCGCACCTCTCAAACCTTCCCCTATATCGCCCTGTTTTCGTGCATCTCCCATTCCTTCCCCTATATCGCTGTGTTTTCGTGTACCTCTCATACCTCCTCCTATATCGCTGTGTTTTCACGCACCTCCCATAGCATCCCCTATATTGCTGTGCCTTGCGCACTTCTCATACCTTCCCCTATATCGCTGTCTTTTCGCGCACATCCCATAGATTCAGCTTTATTGCTGTGTTTTTGCTCACCTCTCATGTCTTCACCTAGATCGCTATTTTTTCGCTCCTCTCAATACTTCCCCTATATCGCTGTGTTTTCTCGCACATTCTCATACATTCTCATACATTCCCCTATATCGCCCTGTTTTCGTGCATCTCCCATTCCTTCCCCTATATCGCTGTGTTTTCGTGCACCTTTCATACTTTCCCCTATATCACTGTGTTTTCACACACCTCTCATAACTTCTACTATATCGCTGTGTTTTTGTGCACCTCTCATACCTTCCCTAATATCACTGCATTTTCATGCACATCCAATCACGTCCCTTATATCACTGTGTATTCACGCAGCTCCCATAGCATCCCCTATATCGCTGTGCCTTGCGCACCTCTCATACCTTCCCCTATATCGCTGTCTTTTTGCGTACATCCCATAGATTCACCTTTATCGCTGTGTTATTGCTCACCTCTCATAGCTTCCCCTGTATCACCATGTTTTTGCTCACCTCTCATAGATTCCCCTATATCGCCCTGTTTTCGTGCACCTCCCATACTTTCCCCAATATCGCTGTGTTTTTGTACACCTCTCATACCTTCCCCTATATCGCTGTGATTTCAGGCACCTCTCATGGCTTCCCCAATATCGCCGTGTATTCATGCACATCTCATACCGTCCCCTATATCGCTGTGTTTTCGCGCACCTCCCATTGCTTCGCGTACATTTCTGTTTTCGCGCACATCCCATAGCTTCACCTTGATCGCTGTGTTATTGCTCACCTCTCATAGCTTACCCTATATCGTCATGTTTTCACGCACCTCGCATGTCTTTACCTATATCGCTATGTTTTCGCTACTATCATTACTTCCCCTATATCGCTGTGTTTTCTCGCACCTCTGATACGTTCTCCTGTATTGCCATGTTTTCGCGCACCTCTTACAATTTCCCCTATATCGCCATGTTCACGCACACCTCTCATACCTTCCCCTATATCACTGTGTTTTCGTGTACCTCTCATACCTCCCCCTATATCGTTGTGTTTGCACGCACCTCTCATAAATTCTCCTATATCACTGTGTTTTCGCGCACGTCCCATAGCGTCCCCTATATCGCTGTGTTTTCGCGCACCTCTCATTCCTTCCCCTATATCGCCCTGTTTTCGAGCACATCCCATAGCTTCCACTATATTGCCCTGTTTTCGCGGAACTCTCATGTCTTCCCCTACATCACTGTGTTTTCTTGCACTTCTGATGCATTCCCATGTAACGCCAAGTTTTCACGCACCTCTAATAATTTCTCCTATATTGCCGTATTTTCGCGTACCTCTCATAGTTTCACCTATATCACCATGTTTTCATACACATCTGATACCGTCCCCTATATCACTGTGTTTTCGCGCACCTCCTATAGCAGCCCCTACATCGCTGTGCCTTCGTGCACCTCTCACACCTTCCCCTATATCGCCCTGTTTTCGCGCACCTCCTATACTTTCCCCTATGTCGCTGTGTTTTCACGCATCTCTCATGGCTTCCTCAATGTCGCCGTGTATTCATGCACGTCTCATACCGTCCCCTATATCACTGTGTTTTCGCGCACCTCCCATAGATTCGCCTACATCGCTGTTTTCGCACACCTCTCATATCTTCCCCTATATCGCCGTCTTTTCGCGCACATCCCATAGCTTCACCTTTATCGCTGTGATAATGCTCAACTCTCATAGCTTCCCCTATATCGCCGTTTTTTCGCACACCTCGCATGTCTTCACCTATATCGCTATGTTTTCGCTCCAATCATTACTTCCCCTATATCGCTGTGTTTTCTCGCACCTCTGAAACATTCCCCTGTATCACCATGTTTTCGCACACCTCTTATAATTTCCCTAATATCGCCGTGTTCTCGCAGACTTCTCATGCCTTCCCCTATATCACTGTGTTTTTGCGCACGTCCCATAGCGTCCCCTATATCACTGTGTTTTCTCGCACCTCTGATGCATTCCCCTGTATCGCCGTGTTTTCGGGCACATCCCATAGCTTCCACTATATTGCCCTGTTTTTGTGCACCTCTCATGTCTTCTCCAATATCACTGTGTTTTCGCGCACCTCCCATAGCATCCCCTGTATAGCAGTGCCTTCGCGCACCTCTCTTGCCTTCCCCTATATCGCCCTGTTTTCGCGCACTTCCCATACATTCCCCAATATCGCTGTGTTTTCATGCACCTCCCATAGCATCCCCTATATTGCTGTGCCTTCGCGCACCTATCTTACCTTCCCCTATATAGCCCTGTTTTCGCGCACCTCCCATACATTCCCCTATATCGCTGTGTTTTCGTGCACCTCTCATACCTACCCCTATATCGCTGTGTTTTCACGCAGCTCTCATAACTTCTCCTATATCGCTGTATTTTTGTGCACCTCTCATAGCTTCCCCAATATAGCCGTGTTTTCATGCACATCTCTTAAATTCCCCTATATCGCTGTGTATTCGCGCACCTCCCATAGAGTCCCCTATATCGCTGTGTTTTCGCACACCTCTCATACCTTCCCCATATCGCCCTGTTTTCGCGCACATTCCATAGCTTCCACTATATTGCCCTGTTTTCGCGCACCTCTCATGTCTTCCCCTACATAGCTGTATTTTCTCGCACTTCTGATGCATTCCCACGTAACGTCAAGTTTTCACGCACCTCTCATACTTTTCCCTATATCACTGTGTTTTCGCGTACCTCTCATAGCTTCCCATATATCACCGTGTTTTCATACACATCTCATACCGTCACCTATATCGCTGTGTTATCTCGCACCTCTGATGCATTCCTCTGTATCTCCGTGTTGTCACGCACATCCCATAGCTTCCACTATATTGCCCTGTTTTTGCGCACCTCTCATGTCTTCCCCTATTTCACTGTGTTTTCGCGCACCTCCCATAGCATCTCCTATATTGCTGTGCCTTCGCACACCTCTCATACCTTCCCATATATCGCCCTGTTTTCGCGCACCTCCCATACATTCCCCCATATCGCTGTGTTTTCGTGCACCTCTCATACCTCCCCCTATATCGCTGTGTTTTCACGCACCTCTCGTAACTTCTCCTATATCGCTGTATTTTTGTGCACCTCTCATGGCTTCCCCAATATCGTCATGTTTTCGTGCACATCTCTTAACGTCCCCTATATCGCTGGGTTTTCACGCACCTCTCATAACTTCGCCTATATCGCCCTGTTTTCGCACTCCTCTCATACATTCCCCTGTATCACTGTCTTTTCGCGCACATCCCATAGCTTCACCTTTATCGCTGTGTCATTGCTCACCTCTCATAGATTCCCCTATATCGCCGTGTTTTTGCTCACCTCTCATAGCTTCCCCTATATCGCCGTGTTTTCGCGCAGCTCTCATTTCTTCACCTAGATCGCTATGTTTTCGCTCTTCTCATTAATTCCCCTATATCGCTGTGTTTTCTCGCACATCTGATATATTCTCCTGTATCGCCGTGTTTTCGCGCACCTCTCATAATTTCGCCTATATCGCCGTTTTCTCGCACACCTCTCATACCATCCCCTATGTCACTCTGTTTTCGCGCACGTCCCATAGCTTCCACTACATTGCCCTGTTTTCGCGCACCTCTCATGTCTTCCCCTACATCGCTGTGTTTTCTCACACCTCTGATGCATTCCCCTATAACGCCAAGTTTTCGCGCACCTCTCCTACTTTCCCCTGTATCGCCACGTTCTCGTGCAGCTCGCATACCTTCCCCTATATCACTGTGTTTTCACGCACGTCCCATGGAGTCCCCTATATTGCTGTGTTTTCGCGTAGCTCTCATTTCTTCCCCGATATCTCCGTGTTTTCATGCACATCTCATACCATCCCCTATATCACTGTGCCTTCGCGCACCTCTCATACCTTCCCCTATATCGCTGTGTTTTCGTGCACCTCTCATACCTTCACACCTTCCCCTATATCGCTGTGTTTTCACTCACCTCTCATAACTTCTCATATATCGCCATGTTTTTGCGGACCTCTCATAATTTCCCCTATATAGCCATGTTCTTGCACACCTCTCATACCTTCCACGATATCACTGTGTTTTCGCGCACGTCCCATAGCATCCCCTGTATCGCTGTGTTTTCGGACACCTCTCATACCTTTCCCTGTATTGCCATGTTTTCACGCATATCCCATAGCTTCCACTATATAGCCCTGTTTTCGAGCACCTCTCATGTCTTCCCCTATATCACTGTGTTTTCGCGCACCTCCCATACCTTCCTCCTTATCGCTGTGTTTTCGTGCACCTCTCATACCTTCCCCTATATCGCTGTGTTTTCACGCACCTCTCATAACTTCTCCTATATCGCTGTATTTTTGCGCACCTCTCATACTTTCCCCTCTATCGCCGTGTTTTCAATCACATCTCATAACGTCTCCCATATTGCTGTGCATTCGCGCACCTCCCATAGAATCCCCTATATTGCTGTGCCTTCGCGCACATCTCATACCTTCCCTTATATCGTCCTGTTTTCGCGCACCTCCCATACCTTCCCTTTAATCGTTGTGTTTTCTTGCACCTCTCATACCTTCCCCTATATTGCTGTGTTTTCGCGCATCTCTCATGGCTTCCCCAATATTACCGTGTGTTCATGCACATCTCATACCGTCCCTTATATCGCTGTGCCTTCGTGCACCTCCCATAGCTACGCCCACGTCGCTGTGTTTTCGCGCACCTCTCATACCTTCCCCTATATCGCTGTCTTTTTGCACACATCCCATAGCTTCATCTTTATCGCTGTGTTATTGCTCACTTCTCAAAGCTTCCCCTATATCACTTTGTTTTCATGCACCTCTCATGTCTTCACCTATATCGCTATGTTTTCGCTGCTGTCATTACTTCCATTATATCGCTGTGTTTTCTCACATCTCTGATACTTTCCCCTGTATCGCCGTGTTGTCACGCACCTCTCATAATTTCCCCTACATGGCTGTATTCTCGCACACCTCTCATACCTTCCCGTATATCACTGTGTTTTCGCGCACGTCCCATAGCATCCACTACATTGCCCTGTTTTTGCGCACCTCTCATACCTTCCCGTATATCGCCCTGTTTTCGCACACCACCCATTCCTTCCCCTGTATCGCTGTGTTTTAGTGCACCTCTCATACCTTCCCCTATATTGCCCTGTTTTCGCGAAGCTCCCATACCCTCCCCGATATCGCTGTGTTTTCGTGCACCTCTCATACCTTCCCCTATATCGCTGTCTTTTCGCGCACCTCTCATACCTTCCCCTACATCGCCCTGTTTTCACACACATCCCATAGCTTCCATTATATTGCCCTGTTTTCGCGCACCTCTCATGCCTTCCCCTATATCGCCGTTTTCGCACACATCCCATAGCTTCCACTATATCGCTCTGTTTTCACTCGTCTCATAACGTCCCCTATATCGCTGTGTTTTCTTGCACCTCTGATGCATTCCCCTGTATCGCCGTGTTTTTGCGCACCTCTCATACTTTTCCCTATATAGCCGTGTTTTTGCGCATCTCTCATGGCATCCCCGATATCGCCGTGGTTCATGCATATTTCATACATTCCCCTATATCGCTGTGTTTTTGCGCAGCTCCCATAGCTTCCGCTACATCGCTGTGTTTTCTCGCACCTCTCATGCCTTCACCTATATCGCTGTCTTTTCGCACCCTGATATAGCTTCACCTTTATCGCTGTGTTTTTGCTCACCTCTCATAGCTTCCACTATATCGCCGTGTTTTCGCGCACCTCTCATGGAATCCCCAATATCGCCATGTGTTCATGCACATCTCATACCGTCCCCTATATCACTGTGTTTTCTCGCACCTCTGATGGCTTCCCCGATATCGCCGTGCATTCATGCACATCTCATACCGTCCCCCATATCGCTGTGTTTTCGCGTACCTCTCATACCTTCCCCTATATCGTCGTGTTTTTGCGCACCTCTCATAACTTACCCTATATCGCCGTGTAATTATGCACATCTCATAATGTCCTCTATATCGCTGCATATTTGCACACCTCCCATAGCATCCCTTATATCGCTGCGCCTTCGCGCACCTCTCATACCTTCCCAAATATCGCCCTGTTTTCGGGCACCTCCCATTCCTTCACCTATATCGCTGTTTTTGTGCACCTCTCATACCTTCTCCTATATCGCTGTGCCTTCGCGCACCTCTCATACCTTCCCCTATATCGCCCTGTTTTCACACTCCTCTCATACCTTCCCCTATATCAATGTGTTTTCACGCACCTCTCATACCTTCCCCTATATCGCTGTGTTTTCGCACGCATCTCATGGCTTCCCGACTATCGCCGAGTATTCATGCACATCTCATAGCTTTCCCTATATCGCTGTTTTCGCGCACCTCTCATACCTTCCCCTATATCGATGTATTTTTGCGCACATTTCATAACGTCCCCTTTATCGCTGTGTATTCGCGCACCTCCCATACCATCCCCTATATCACTGTGCCTTCGCGCACCTCTCATGCATTCCCGTATATCGCTGTGTTTTTGCACACCTCTCATACCTTCCCCAATATCACTGTGTTTTCACGCAGCTCTCATACCTTCCCCTATATCGCTGTGTTTTCGCGCACCTCCCATAGCTTCGCCTACATCGCTGTTTTCGTGCACCTCTCATACCTTTCCCTATATCGATGTATTTTTGCGCACCTCTCATACCTTCCCCAATATCACCGTGGTTTCATGCACATCTCATAACGTCCCCAATGTCGCTGGGTTTTCACGCACCTCTCATAACCTCTCCTATATCGCCCTGTTTTCGAGCTCCTCTCATACCTTCCCCTATATCGCTGTGTTTTCGCACACCTCTCATGGCTTCCCGACTATCGCCGTGTATTGATGCACATCTCATACATTCCCCTATATCGCTGTGCTTTCGTGCACCTCCCATAGCTTCGCCTACATCTCTGTTTTCGCGCACCTCTCATACCTTCCCCTATATCGATGTATTTTTGCGCATATCTCATATCTTCCCCTATATTGATGTGTTTTCATGCACATCTCATAACGTCCCCTATATCGCTGTGTATTTGCGCACCGCCCATAGAATACCCTATATCACTGTGCCTTCGCGCACCTCTCATTCATTCCCGTATACCGCTGTGTTTTTGCACACCTCTCATACCTTCCCCAATATCACCGTGGTTTCATGCACATCTCATAACGTCCCCAATGTCGCTGGGTTTTCACGCACCTCTCATAACATCCCCTATATCGCCCTGTTTTCGCGCTCCTCTCATACCCTCCCCTATATCGCTGTGTTTTCCTGCTCCTCTCCTACCCTCCCCTATATTACTGTGTTTTCACGCACCTCTCTTAAATTCTCCTATATCGCTGGGTTTTTGCACAACTCTCATACCTTCCCCAAAATCGCTGTGTTTTCAGGCACCTCTCATGGCTTCCCCACTATCGCCGTGTATTCATGCACATCTCATACCGTCCCCTATATCGCTGTGTTTTGGCGCACCACCCATAGCTTCGCCTACATCGCTGTTTTCGCGCACATCCCATAGCTTCACCTTGATCGCTGTGTTATTGCTCAGCTCTCATAGCTTACCCTATATTGCCGTGTTTTCGCGCACCTCGCATGTCTTCACCTATATCGCTATGTTTTCGCTCCTATCATTACTTCCCCTATATTGCTGTGTTTTCTCGCACCTCTGATACATTCTCCTGTATTGCCATGCCTTTGCGCACCTCTTACAATTTCCACTATATCGCCGTGTTCTCGCACACCTCTCATACCTTCCCCTATATCACTGTTTTTTTGTGCATGTCCCATAGCGTCCCCTATATCGCTGTGTTTGCTCGCGCCTCTGATACATCCCCTGTATCGCCGTGGTTTCGCGCACATCCCTTAGGTTCCACTATATTGCCCTGTTTTTGCGCACCTCTCATGTCTTCCCCTATATCACGGTGTTTTGGCGCACCTCTCATACCATCCCCTATATTGCCCTGTTTTCGCGCACCTTCCATACCTTCCCCTATATCTCTGTTTTTTCATGCACCTCTCATACCTCCCCCTTATTTCGCTGTGTTTTCACGCACCTCTCATAACTTCTCCTAATTCGCTGTATTTTTGCGCAGTTCTTATACCTTCCCCTATATTGCCGTGTTTTCATGCATATCTCATAACGTCCCCTATATCGCTGTGTATTCGCGCACCTCCCATACCATCCCTTGTATTGCTGTGCCTTCGCGCACCTCTCATACCTTCCCCTGTATCGCCCTGTTTTCACGCACCTTCCATACCTTCCCCTATATCGCTGTTTTTTCATGCACCTCTCATACCTCCCCCTATATCGCTGAGTTTTCACGCTCCTCTCATAATTTCTCCTATATCGCCGTATTTTTGCGCACCTCTCATGGCTTCCCCAATATCGCCGTGTTTTCATGCACATCTCTTAACGTCCCATATATCGCTGTGTATTCGCGCACCTGCCATAGCATCCTCTACATCGCTGTGCCTTCGCGCACCTCTCATACCTTCCCCTATGTCGCCCTGTTTTCGCACACTTCTCATACCGTCCCCTATATCGCCGTATTTTTGCGCACCTCTCATGGCTTCCACAATATTGCCGTGTTTTCACGCACATCTCATAACGTCCCCTATATCGCTGTGTATTCGCGCACCTCCCATACCATCCCTTGTATTGCTGTGCCTTCGCGCACCTCTCATACCTTCCCCTATATCGCCCTGTTTTCGCGCACCTTCCATACCTTCCCCTATATCGCTGTTTTTTCATGCACCTCTCATACCTCCCCCTATATCGCTGAGTTTTCACGCTCCTCTCATAATTTCTCCTATATCGCCGTATTTTTGCGCACCTCTCATGGCTTCCCCAATATCGCCGTGTTTTCATGCACATCTCTTAACGTCCCATATATCGCTGTGTATTCGCGCACCTGCCATAGCATCCTCTACATCGCTGTGCCTTCGCGCACCTCTCATACCTTCCCCTATGTCGCCCTGTGTTCGCACACTTCTCATACCGTTCCCTATATCGCCGTATTTTTGCGCACCTCTCATGGCTTCCACAATATCGCCGTGTTTTCACGCACATCTCATAACATCTCCTATATCTCTGTGTATTGACGCACCTCTCATAGCATCCCCGATATCGCTGTGCCTTGCGCACCTCTCATAGCTTCCCCTATATCGCTGTGCCTTGTGCACCTCTCATAGCTTCCCCTGCATCGCCGTGTTTTTTCTCACTTCTCATGTCTTCCCCTATATCGCTGTGTTTTCTCACACCTCTGATACATTCTCCCATATCGCTGGGTTTTCATGCATATCTCATACCGTCTCCTATATCACTGTGTTTTCACGCACATCCCATACCATCCGTTATATCGCTGTGCCTTCCTGTACCTCTCATATCTTCCCCTATATCGTTGTGTTTTCATGCACATCTCATACCTTCCCCTATATCGCTGACTTTTTGCGCACATCCCATAGATTCAGCTTTATCGCTGTGTTATTGCTCACCTCTCATAGCTTCCCCTGTATCTCCGTGTTTTTGCTCACCTCTCATGTCTTCACCTAGATCGCTATTTTTTCGCTCTTCTCAATACTTCCCCTCTATGGCTGTGTTTTCATGCACATCTCATAACGTCCCCTATATCGCTGTCTATTCGTGCACCTCCCATTCCTTACCGAATATATCTCTGTGTTTTCGTGCACCTTTCATACCTTCCCCTATATCGCTGTGTTTTCGCAGACCTCTCATAACTTCTCCAATATCGCAGTGTTTTCGTGCACCTCTCATACCTTCCCCTATATCGATGTATTTTTGCGCACCTCTCATAACTTCTCCTATATCACTGTATTATTGTGCAGCTCTTATACCTTCCCCTATACTGCCGTGTTTTCATGCACAGCTCACAGCGTCCCCTATATCGCTGTGTATTCACGCACCTCCCATAGCATCCCTTATATTGCTTGCCTTCGTGCACCTCTCATACCTTCCCCTATATCGCCCTGTTTTCGCGAACCTTCCATACCTCCCCCTATATCGCTGTGTTTTCACGCACCTCTCATCATTTCACCAATATCGCCGTATTTTTGTGCACCTCTCATGGCTTCCCCAATATCACCGTGTTTTCATGCACATCTCATAACGTCTCCTATATCTCTGTGTATTCACGCACCTCCCATAGCATCCCCTATATCGCTGTGCCTTCGCGCATCGCTCATACCTTCCCCTAAATCGCCCTGTTTCCCGTGCACCTCCCATGGCTTCGCCTACATCGCTGTGTTTTTGCGCACATCTCATACCTTGCCCTATATCGCCGTGTTTTCGCGCACCTCTCATTTCTTCACCTATATCGCTGTGTTTCCGCTCCTCCCATTACTTCCCCTATATCTCTCTGTGTTCTCGCACTTCTGATACAGTTCCCTGTATCAACGTTTTTTCGCGCACCTCTCATAATTTCACCTATATCGCCGTGTTCTCGCACACCTCTCATATCTTCCCCTATATCACTGTGCTTTCGCGCACGTCCAATAGCGTCCCCTATATCGCTCTGTTTTCACGCACCTCTCATGTCTTCCCCTATATCACTGTGTTTTCGTGCACCTCCCATACCATCCCCTATATTGCTGTGCTTCGAACACGTCTCATACCTTTCCCTATATCGCCCTGTTTTCGAGCACCTCCCATAACTTCCCCTATATCGCTGTGTTTTCGTTACCTCTCATACCTCCCCTTATATCGCTGTGTTTTCACGCACCTCTCAAAACTTCCCCTGTATTGCTGTATTTCTGCGCACCTCTCATAACTTCCCCTATAATGCCGTGTTTTTATGCACATCTCATAACGTCCCCTATATCACTGTGTATTCGTGCACCTCCTATAGCATCCCCTATATCGCTGTGCCTTTGCGCACCTCTCATACCTTCTGCTATATCGCCCTGTTTTCGTGCACATCCCATACCTTCCACTATATTGCCCTATTTCCGCGCACCTCACATGTCTTCCACTACATCGCTGTGTTTTCTGGCACCTCTGATGCATTCCCCTGTAACACCAAGTTTCGCGCACCTCTGATACTTTCCCCTAAATCGCCGTGTTTACGCGCACCTCTCATACCTCCCCCTATATCGCCATGTTTTTATGCACATCTCAATACCGTCTCCTATATAGCTGTGCTTTTGAGCACCTCCCATAGCATCCTCTATATCGCTGTGCATTCGTGCACCTCTCATACCTTTCCCTATATCGCCCTGTTTTCGCGCACCTCCTATACCTTCCCTTATGTCACTGCGTTTTCGTGCACCTTTCATACTTTCCCCTATATCGCTGTGTTTTCGCACACCTCTCATAACTTCTCCAATATCGCTGTGTTTTTGTGCACGTCTCATACATTCCCTAATATCACTGCGTTTTCATGCACATCTCATCACGTCCCCTATATCGCTGTGTATTCACGCACCTCCCATAGCATCCCCTATATCGCTGTGCCTTGTGCACCTCTCATAACTTCCCCTATATCGCTGTCTTTTCGCGCACATCCCATAGATTCACCTTTATCGCTGTGTAATTGCTCACCTCTCATATATTCCCCTATATCGCTGTGTTTTTGCTCACTTCTCATAGCTTCCACTACATCGACATGTTTTCGCGCACCTCTCATGTCTTCACCTAGATCGCTATGTTTTCGATCCTCTCAATACTTCTCTTATATCGCTGTGTTTTCTCGCACATCTGATACATTCTCCCGTATCGCCGTGTTTTCGCACACCTCTCATAATGTCCCTTATATCGCCGTGTTCTCGCACACCTCTCATAACTTCCCCTATATCACTGTGTTTTCGCGCACGTCCCATTGTGTCCCCTATGTCGCTGTGTTTTCGCGCACCTCTCATAGCTTCCCCTATATCGCCCTGTTTTCGTGCACATCCCATAGCTTCCACTATATTGCCCTGCTTTCGCGCACCTCTCATGTATTCCACGACATAGCTGTGTTTTCTGGCACCTCTGATGCATTCCCCTGTAACGACATATTTTCGCGCACGTCTCATACTTTCCCCTATATCGCCATGTTTTTATGCACAACTCATACCGTCTCCTATATCGCTGTGTTTTCGCGCACCTCCCATAGCATCCCCTATATCGCTGTGCCTTCGTGCACCTCTCATACCTTCCCCTATATCGCTGTGTTTTCACGCACCTCTCTTAACTTCTCCTATATCGCTGTGTTTTTGCACACCTCTCATACCTTCCCCTATATCGCAGTATTTTCAGGCACCTCTCATGGCTTCCCCAATATCGCCGTGTATTCATGCACATCTCATACCGTCCCCTATATCGCTGTGTTTTGGCGCACCTCCCGTAGCTTCATCTACATCGCTGTTTTCGCGCACATCCCATAGCTTCACCTTGATCGCTGTGTTATTGCTCACCTCTCATAGCTTACCCTATATCGCCGTTTTTTCGCGCACCTCGCATGTCTTCACCTATATCGCTATGTTGTTGCTCCTATCATTAATTCCCCTATATCGCTGTGTTTTCTCGCACCTCTGATACATTCTCCTGTATTGCCATGTTTTCGCGCACCTCTTACAATTTCCCCTATATCGCCGAGTTCTCGCACACCTCTCATACCTTCCCCTATATCACTGTTTTTTTGCGCATGTCCCATAGCGTTCCCTATATCGCTGTGTTTTCTCGCACCTCTGATACATTCCCCTGTATCGCCGTGGTTTCGCGCACATCCCATAGGTTCCACTGTATTGCCCTGTTTTTGCGCACCTCTCATGTCTTCCCCTATATCACGGTGTTTTCGTGCACCTTTCATAGCATCCCCTATATCGCCCTGTTTTCGCGCACGTCCCATACCTTCCCCAATATCGCTGATTTTTCATGCACCTCTCATAGCCACCCTTATATCGCTGTGTTTTCACGCACTTCTCATAACTTCCCCTAATTCGCTGTATTTTTGCGCAGTTCTTATACCTTCCCCTATATTGCCATGTTTTCATGCACATCTCATAACGTCCCCTATGTCGCTGTGTATTCGCACCTCCCATAGCATCCCTTGTATTCCTGTGCCTTCGCGCACCTCTCATACCTTCCCCAATATCACCGTGTATTCATGCACATCTCATACCGTCCCCTATATCGCTGTGTTTTGGCGCACCTCCCGTAGCTTCATCTACATCGCTGTTTTCGCGCTCATCCCATAGCTTCACTTTGATCGCTGTGTTATTGCTCATCTCTCATAGCTTACCCTATATCGCCGTTTTTTCGCGCACCTCGCATGTCTTCACCTATATCGCTATGTTTTTGCTCCTATCATTAATTCCCCTATATCGCTGTGTTTTCTCGCACCTCTGATACATTCTCTTGTATTGCCATGTTTTCGCGCACCTCTTACAATTTCCCCTATATCGCCGAGTTCTCGCACACCTCTCATACCTTCCCCTATATCACTGTTTTTTTGCGCATGTCCCATAGCGTCCCCTATATCGCTGTGTTTTCTCGCACCTCTGATACATTCCCCTGTATCGCCGTGGTTTCGCACACATCCCATAGGTTCCACTATATTGCCCTGTTTTTGCGCACCTCTCATGTCTTCCCCTATATCACGGTGTTTTCGTGCACCTCTCATAACTTCCCCTTTATCACTGTGTTTTCGCGCACGTCCCATTGTGTCCCCTTTATCACTGTGTTTTCGCGCACGTCCCATTGTGTCCCCTATGTCGCTGTGTTTTCGCGCACCTCTCATAGCTTCCCCTATATCGCCCTGTTTTCGTGCACATCCCATAGCTTCCACTATATTGCCCTGCTTTCGCGCACCTCTCATGTATTCCACGACATAGCTGTGTTTTCTGGCACCTCTGATGCATTCCCCTGTAACGCCAAATTTTCGCGCACCTCTCATACCTCCCCCTATATCGCCATGTTTTTATGCACAACTCATACCGTCTCCTATATCGCTGTGTTTTCGCGCACCTCCCATAGCATCCCCTATATCGCTGTGCCTTCATGCACCTCTCATACCTTCCCCTATATCGCTGTGTTTTTGCACACCTCTCATACCTTCCCCTATATCGCCGTGTTTTCAGGCACCTCTCATGGCTTCCCCAATATCGCCGTGTATTCATGCACATCTCATACCGTCCCCTATATCGCTGTGTTATTGCTCACCTCTCATAGCTTACCCTATATCGCCGTTTTTTCGCGCACCTCGCATGTCTTCACCTATATCGCTATGTTTTTGCTCCTATCATTAATTCCCCTATATCGCTGTGTTTTCTCGCACCTCTGATACATTCTCTTGTATTATGTTTTCGCGCACCTCTTACAATTTCCCCTATATCGCCGAGTTCTCGCACACCGCTCATACCTTCCCCTATATCACTGTTTTTTTGCGCATGTCCCATACCGTCCCCTATATCGCTGTGTTTTCTCGCACCTCTGATACATTCCCCTGTATCGTCGTGGTTTCACGCACATCCCATAGGTTCCACTATATTGCCCTGTTTTTGCGCACCTCTCATGTCTTCCCCTATATCACGGTGTTTTCGTGCACCTCTCATAGCATCCCCTATATCGCTGTGTTTTCGCGCACGTCCAATAGCGTCTCCTATATCGCTGTGTTTTCATGCAAATCTCATGTCTTCCCCTATATCACTGTGCTTTCGTCCACCTCCCATACCGTCCCCTATATTGCTGTGCCTTCGCACACCTCTCATACCTTTCCCTATATCGCCCTGTTTTCGAGCACCTCCCATACCTTCCCCTATATCGCTGTGTTTTCGTGTACCTCTCATACCTCCCCCTATATCGCTGTGTTTTCAGGCACCACTCATAACTTCTCCTATATTGCTGTATTTTTGCGCACCTCTCATAACTTCCCCTATATCGCCGTGTTTTTATGCACATCTCATAACGTCCCCTATATCGCTGTGTATTCGCGCACCTCCCATAGCATCCCCTATATCGCTGTGCCTTCGCGCACCTCTCATACCTTCCCCTATATCGCCCTGTTTTCGCGCACATCCCATACCTTCCACTATATTGCCCTGTTTCCGCGCACCTCACATGTCTTCCACTACATCGCTGTGTTTTCTGGCACCTCTGATGCATTCCCCTGTAACACCATGTTTCGCGCACCTCTGATACTTTCCCCTAAATCGCCGTGTTTACGCGCACCTCTCATACCTCCCCCTATATCGCCATGTTTTTATGCACATCTCAATACCGTCTCCTATATAGCTGTGTATTTGCGCACCTCCCATAGCATCCACTATATCGCTGTGCCTTCGTGCACCTCTCATACCTTCCCCTATATCGCCCTGTTTTCGCGCACCTCCTATACCCTCCCTTCTGTCACTGCGTTTTCGTGCACCTTTCATACCTTCCCCGATATCGCTGTGTTTTCGCACACCTCTCATAACTTCTCCAATATCGCTGTGTTTTTGTGCACCTCTCATACCTTCCCTAATATCACTGCGTTTTCATGCACATCTCATCACGTCCCCTATATCGCTGTGTATTCACGCACCTCCCATAGCATCCCCTATATCGCTGTGCCTTGCGCACCTCTCATAACTTCCCCTATATCGCTGTCTTTTCGCGCACATCCCATAGATTCACCTTTATCGCTGTGTTATTGCTCACCTCTCATAGATTCCCCTATATCGCTGTGTTTTTGCTCACTTCTCATAGCTTCCACTACATCGACATGTTTTCGCGCACCTCTCATGTCTTCACCTAGATCGCTATGTTTTCGATCCTCTCAATACTTCCCTTATATCGCTGTGTTTTCTCGCACATCTGACACATTCTCCCGTATCGCCGTGTTTTCGCACACCTCTCATAATCTCCCTTATATCGCCGTGTTCTCGCACACCTCTCATAACTTCCCCTATATCACTGTGTTTTCGCGCACCTCTCATAGCTTCCCCTATATCGCCCTGTTTTCATGCACATCCCATAGCTTCCACTATATTGCCCTGCTTTCGCGCACCTCTCATGTATTCCACGACATAGCTGTGTTTTCTGGCACCTCTGATGCATTCCCCTGTAACGCCAAATTTTCGCGCACCTCTCATACTTACCCCTATATCGCCATGTTTACGCGCACCTCTCATACCTCCCCCTATATGGCCATGTTTTTATGCACAACTCATACCGTCTCCTATATCGCTGTGTTTTCGCGCACCTCCCATAGCATCCCCTATATCGCTGTGCCTTCGTGCACCTCTCATACCTTCCCCTATATCGTTGTGTTTTCACGCACCTCTCTTAACTTCTCCTATATCGCTGTGTTTTTGCACACCTCTCATACCTTCCCCTATATCGCTGTGTTTTCAGGCACCTCTCATGGCTTCCCCAATATCGCCGTGTATTCATGCACATCTCATACCGTCCCCTATATCGCTGTGTTTTGGCGCACCTCCCGTAGCTTCATCTACATCGCTGTTTTCGCGCACATCCCATAGCTTCACCTTGATCGCTGTGTTATTGCTCACCTCTCATAGCTTACCCTATATCGCCGTTTTTTCGCGCACCTCGCATGTCTTCACCTGTATCGCTATTTTTTTGCTCCTATCATTAATTCCCCTATATCGCTGTGTTTTCTCGCACCTCTGATACATTCTCCTGTATTGCCATGTTTTCGCGCACCTCTTACAATTTCCCCTATATCGCCGTGTTCTCGCACACCTCTCATACCTTCCCCTATATCACTGTTTTTTTGCGCATGTCCCATAGCGTCCCCTATATCGCTGTGTTTTCTCGCACCTCTGATACATTCCCCTGTATCGCCGTGGTTTCGCGCACATCCCATAGGTTCCACTATATTGCCCTGTTTTTGCGCACCTCTCATGTCTTCCCCTATATCACGGTGTTTTCGTGCACCTCTCATAGCATCCCCTATATCGTTGTGCCTTCGCGCACTTCTCATAACTTCCCCTATATCGCCCTGTTTTCGCGCACCTCCCATACCTTCCCCAATATCGCTGTTTTTTCATGCACCTCTCATAGCCACCCTTATATCGCTGTGTTTTCACGCACTTCTCATAACTTCTCCTAATTCGCTGTATTTTTGCGCAGTTCTTATACCTTCCCTTATATTGCCATGTTTTTGCGCACCTTCCATACGTTCCCCTATATCGCCTCGTTTTCATGCACCCCTCATACCTCCCTCTATATCGCTGAGTTTTCACGCTCCTCTCATAATATCTCCTATATCGCCGTATTTTTGCGCACCTCCCATGGCTTCGCCTACGTCGCTGTGTTTTTCCGCACATCTCATACCTTCCTCTATATCGCCGTGTTTTCGCGCACCTCTCATTTCTTCACCTATATCGCTGTGTTTCCGCTCCTCTCATTACTTCCCCAATATCGCTCTGTGTTCTCGCACTTCTGATACAGTTCCCTGTATCAACGTGTTTTCGCGCAACTCTCATAATTTCACCTATATCGCCGTGTTCTCGCACACCTCTCATATCTTCCCCTTTTTCACTGTGTTTTCGCGCACGTCCAATAGCGTCCCCTATATCGCTCTGTTTTCACGCACCTCTCATGTCTTCCCCTATATCACTGTGTTTTCGTGTACCTCTCATACCTCCCCTTATATCGCTGTGTTTTCACGCACCTCTCATAACTTCCCCTGTATTGCTGCATTTTTGCGCACCTCTCATAACTTCCCCTATATTGCCGTGTTTTTATGCACATCTCATAACGTCCCCTATATCACTGTGTATTCGTGCACCTCCCATAGCATCCCCTATATCGCTGTGCCTTCGCGCACCTCTCATACCTTCCCCTATATCGCCCTGTTTTCGCGCACATCCCATACCTTCCACTATATTGCCCTGTTTCCGCGCACCTCACATGTCTTTCACTACATCGTTGTGTTTTCTGGCACCTCTGATGCATTTCCCTGTAACACCAAGTTTCGCGCACCTTTCATACTTTCCCCTAAATCGCCGTGTTTACGTGCACCTCTCATACCTCCCCCTATATCGCTGTCTTTTCACACACATCCCATAGATTCACCTTTATCGCTGTGTTATTGCTCACCTCTCATAGATTCCCCTATATCGCTGTGTTTTTGCTCACTTCTCATTGCTTCCACTACATCGACATGTTTTCGCGCACCTCTCATGTCTTCACCTAGATCGCTATGTTTTCGATCCACTCAATGCTTCCCTTATATCGCTGTGTTTTCTCGCACATCTGATACATTCTCCCGTATCGCCGTGTTTTCGCACACCTCTCATAATGTCCCCTATATCGCCATGTTCTCGCACACCTCTCATAACTTCCCCTATATCACTGTGTTTTCGCGCACGTCCCATTGTGTCCCCTATATCGCTGTGTTTTCGCGCACCTCTCATTGCTTCCCCTATATCGCCCTGTTTTCGTGCACATCCCATAGCTTCCACTATATTGCCCTGCTTTCGCGCACCTCTCATGTATTTCACTACATAGCTGTGTTTTCTGGCACCTCTGATGCATTCCCATGTAACGCCAAGTTTTCGCGCACCTCTCATACTTTCCGCTATATCGCCGTGTTTACGCGCACCTCTCATACCTCCCCCTATATCGCCATGTTTTTATGCACAACTTATAACGTCTCCTATATCGCTGTGTTTTCGTGTACCTCTCATAGCATCCCCTATATCGCTGTGCCTTCGTGCACCTCTCATACCTTCCCCTATATCGCTGTGTTTTCACCCACCTATCTTAACTTCTCCTATATCGCTGTGTTTTTGCACACCTCTCATACCTTCCCCTATATCGCTGTGTTTTCAGGCACCTCTCATGGCTTCCCCAATATCGCCGTGTATTCATGCACATCTCATACCGTCCCCTATGTCGCTGTGTTTTGGCGCACCTCCCATAGCTTCATCTACATCGCTGTTTTCACGCACATCCCATACCTTCACCTTGATCGCTGTGTTATTGCTCACCTCTCATAGCTTACCCTATATCGCCGTGTTTTCGCGCACCTCGCATGTCTTCACCTATGTCGCTATGTTTTCGCTCCTATCATTAATTCCCCTATATCGCTGTGTTTTCTCGGACCTCTGATACATTCTCCTGTATTGCCATGTTTTCGCGCACCTGTTACAATTTCCCCTATATCGCCGTGTTCTCGCACACCTCTCATACCGTCCCCTATATCACTGTTTTTTTGCGCGTGTCCCATGGCGTCCCCTATATCGCTGTGTTTTCTCGCACCTCTGATACATTCCCCTGTATCGCCGTGGTTTCGCGCACATCCCATAGGTTCCACTATATTGCCCTGTTTTTGCGCACCTCTCATGTCTTCCCCTATATCACGGTGTTTTCGCGCACCTCTAATATCATCCCCTATATCGCTGTGCCTTCGCGCACCTCTCATAACTTCCCCTATATTGACTGTTTTCGCGCACCTCCCATACCTTCCCCAATATCGCTGAGTTTTCGTGCACCTCTCATAGCCACCCTTATATCGCTGTGTTTTCACGCACCTCTCATAACTTCTCCTATATCACTGTATTTTTGCGCAGCTCTTATGCCTTCCCCTATATTGCCGCGTTTTCATGCACATCTCATAACGTCCCCTATATCGCTGTGTATTCGCGCACATCCCATAGCATCCCTTATATTGTTCTGCCTTCGCGCACCTCTCATACCTTCCCCTATATCGCCCTGTTTTCGCGCACCTTCCATACCTTCCTTTATATCGCTGTGTTTTCATGCACCTCTCATACCTCCCTCTATATCGCTGAGTTTTCACACACCTCTCATAACTTCTCCTAAATCGCTGTGTTTTTGTGCACCTCTCATTCCTTCCTTAATATCACTGCGTTTTCATGCACATCTCATCACGTGCCCTATATTTCTGTGTTTTCGTGCACCTCTCATACCTCCCCCTATATCGCTGTACCTTGCTCACCTCTCATACCTTCCCCTATATAGCTGTCTTTTCGCGCACATCCCATAGATTCACCTATATCGCCGTGTTTTTGCGCTCCTCTCATAGCTTCCCCTATATCGCCATGTTGTTATGCACATCTCATAACGTCCTCTATATCGCTGTATATTGGCGCACCTCCCATAGCTTCCCTTATATTGCTGTGCTTTCGCGCACCTCCCATTCCTTCACCTATATCGCTGTTTTCGTGCACCTCGCATGCATTCCTGTTTACCGCTGAGTTTTTGCACACCTCTCATACCTTCCCCAATATCACCATGTTTTCATGCACATCTCATAAAGTCCCCAATGTCGCTGGGTTTTCACGCACCTCTCATAACTTCCTCTCTATTGCACTGTTTTCGCGCTCCTCTAATACCTTCCCCTATATCACTGTGTTTTCACGCAGCTCTCATACATTCCCCTATACCGCTGTGTTTTCGCACACCTCTCATGGATTCCCGACTATCGCCGTGTACTCATGCACATCTCATACCCTCCCCTATATCGCTGTGCTTTCACGCATTCCCATAGCTTCACCTACATCGCTGTTTTCGCGCACCTCTCATACCTTCCCCTATATCGATATATTTTTGCGCACATCTCATAACTTTCCCCATATTGATGTGTTTTCATGCACATCTCATAACGTCCCCTATATCGCTCTGTATTTGCGCACCTCCCATAGTATCCCTTGTATTGCTGTGCCTTCGCGCACCTCTCATACCTTCCCCTATATCGCCCTGTTTTCGCGCATCTTCCATACCTTACACTATATCGCTGTGTTTACACGCACCTCTCATAATTTCTCCTATATCGCCGTATTTTCGCACACCTCTCATGGCTCCCCAATATCGCCGTATTTTCATGCACATCTCATAACGTCTCCTATATGTCTGTGTATTCACGCACCTCCCATAGCATCCTCTATATCGCTGTGCCTTCGCGCACCGCTCATACCTTCCTCTATATCGCCCTGTTTTCGCGCACATCCCATAACTTCAACTTTATCGCTGTGTTATTGCTTACCACTCATAGCTTCCCCATATCGCCGTGTTTTCGCGCACCTCTGATACATTCCCCTGTATCGCCGTGGTTTCGCGCACATCCCATAGGTTCCACTATATTGCCCTGTTTTTGCGCACCTCTCATGTCTTCCCCATATATCACGGTGTTTTCGCGCACCTCTCATAGCATCCCCTATATCGCCCTGTTTTCGTGCACATCCCATAGCTTCCACTATATCGCCCTGTTTTCGCGCACCTCCCATACCTTCCCCAATATCGCTGTGTTTTCGTGCACCTCTCATAGCTACCATTATATCGCTGTGTTTTCACGCACCTCTCATAACTTCTCCTATATCACTGTATTTTTGCGCAGCTCTTATACCTTCCCCTATATTGCCATGTTTTCATGCACATCTCATAACGTCCCCTATATCGCTGTGTATTCGCGCACATCCCATAGCATCCCTTATATTGCTCTGCCTTCGCGTACCTCTCATACCTTCCCCTATATCGCCCTGTTTTCGCGCACCTTCCATACCTTCTCCTATATCGCTGTGTTTTTGTGCACCTCTCATACCTTCCCTAATATCACTGCGTTTTCATGCACATCTCATCACGTCCCCTATATTTCTGTGTTTTCGTGCACCTCTCATACCTCCCCCTATATCGCTGTGCCTTGTGCACCTCTCATACCTTCCCCTATATCGCCCTGTTTTTGCGCACCTTCCATACCTTCCCCTATATCGCTGTGTTTTCATGCACCTCTCATACCTCCCCCTATATCGCTGTGTTTTCACACACCTCTCATAACTTCTCCTATATCGCTGTGTTTTTGTGCACCTCTCATACCTTCCCTAATATCACTACGTTTTCATGCACATCTCATCACGTCCCATATATTTCTGTGTTTTAGTGCACCTCTCATACCTCCCACTGTATCGCTGTGCCTTGCGCACCTCTCATAACTTCCCGTATATCACTGTGTTTTCGCGCACGTCCCATTGTTTCCCCTATGTCGCTGTGTTTTCGCGCACCTCTCATAGCTTCCCCTATATCGCCCTGTTTTCGTGCACATCCCATAGCTTCCACTATATTGCCCTGCTTTCGCGCACCTCACATGTATTCCACGACATAGCTGTGTTTTCTGGCAGCTCTGATGCATTCCCCTGTAACGCCAAATTTTCGCGCACCTCTCATACTTTCCCCTATATCGCCGTGTTTACGCGCACCTCTCATACCTCCCCCTATATCGCCATGTTTTTATGTACAACTCATACCGTCTCCTAAATCGCTGTGTTTTCGCGCACCTCCCATAGCATCCCCTCTATCGCTGTGCGTTCGTGCACCTCTCATACCTTCCCCTATACCGCCGTGTTTTCAGGCACCTCTCATGGCTTCCCCAATATCGCCGTGTATTCATGCACATCTCATACCGTCCCCTATATCGCTGTGTTTTGGCGCATCTCCCGTAGCTTCATCTACATCGCTGTTTTCGCGCACATCCCATAGCTTCACCTTGATCGCTGTGTTATTGCTCACCTCTCATAGCTTACCCTATATCGCCGTTTTTCGAGCACCTCACATGTCTTCACCTATATCGCTATGTTTTTGCTCCTGTCATTAATTCCCCTATATCGCTGTGTTTTCTCGCACCTCTGATACATTCCCCTGTATCACCGTGGTTTCGCGCACATCCCATAGGTTCCACTATATTGCCCTGTTTTTGCGCACCTCTCATGTCTTCCCCAAACTCACGGTGTTTTCGTACACCTCTCATAGCATCCCCTATATCGCTGTGCCTTCGCGCACTTCTCATAACTTCCCCTATATCGCCCTGTTTTCGTGCACCTCCCATACCTTCCCCAATATCGCTGTTTTTTCATGCACCTCTCATAGCCACCCTTATATCGCTGTGTTTTCACGCACTTCTCATAATTTCTCCTAATTCGCTGCATTTTTGCGCAGTTCTTATACCTTCCCTTATATTGCCGTGTTTTCATGCACATCTCATAACGTCCCCTATATCGCTGTGTATTCGCGCACCTCCCATAGCATCCCTTGTATTCCTGTGCCTTCGCGCACCTCTCATACCTTCCCCTATATCGCTGTGTTTTCAGGCACCTCTCATGGCTTCCCCAATATCGCCGTGTATTCATGCACATCTCATACCGTCCCCTATATCGCTGTGTTTTGGCGCACCTCCCGTAGCTTCATCTACATCGCTGTTTTCGCGCACATCCCATAGCTTCACCTTGAACGCTGTGTTATTGCTCACCTCTCATAGCTTACCCTATATCGCCGTTTTTTCGCGCACCTCGCATGTCTTCACCTATATTACTATGTTTTTGCTCCTATCATTAATTCCCCTATATCGCTGTGTTTTCTCGCACCTCTGATACATTCTCCTGTATTGCCATGTTTTCACGCACCTGTTACAATTTCCCCTATATCGCCGTGTTCTCGCACACCTCTCATACCGTCCCCTATATCACTGTTTTTTTGCGCGTGTCCCATGGCGTCCCCTATATCGCTGTGTTTTCTCGCACCTCTGATACATTCCCCTGTATCGCCGTGGTTTCGCGCACATCCCATAGGTTCCACTATATTGCCCTGTTTTTGCGCACCTCTCATGTCTTCCCCTATATCACGGTGTTTTCGCGCACCTCTAATATCATCCCCTATATCGCTGTGCTTTCGCGCACCTCTCATAACTTCCCCTATATTGACTGTTTTCGCGCACCTCCCATACCTTCCCCAATATCGCTGAGTTTTCGTGCACCTCTCATAGCCACCCTTATATCGCTGTGTTTTCACGCACCTCTCATAACTTCTCCTATATCACTGTATTTTTGCGCAGCTCTTATGCCTTCCCCTATATTGCCGCGTTTTCATGCACATCTCATAACGTCCCCTATATCGCTGTGTATTCGCGCACATCCCATAGCATCCCTTATATTGTTCTGCCTTCGCGCACCTCTCATACCTTCCCCTATATCGCCCTGTTTTCGCGCACCTTCCATACCTTCCTCTATATCGCTGTGTTTTCATGCACCACTCATACCTCCCTCTATATCGCTGTGTTTTCACACACCTCGCATAACTTCTCCTAAATCGCTGTGTTTTTGTGCACCTCTCATTCCTTCCTTAATATCACTGCGTTTTCATGCACATCTCATCACGTCCCCTATATTTCTGTGTTTTCGTGCACCTCTCATACCTCCCCCTATATCGCTGTACCTTGCGCACCTCTCATACCTTCCCCTATATAGCTGTCTTTTCGCGCACATCCCATAGATTCACCTATATCGCCGTGTTTTTGCGCACCTCTCATAGCTTCCCCTATATCGCCATGTTGTTATGCACATCTCATAACGTCCTCTATATCGCTGTATATTTGCGCTTCTCCCATAGCTTCCCTTACATCGCTGTGTTTTCGCGCACCTCCCATTCCTTCACCTATATCGCTGTTTTCGTGCACCTCGCATGCATTCCTGTTTACCACTGAGTTTTTGCACACCTCTCATACCTTCCCCAATATCACCATGTTTTCATGCACATCTCATAAAGTCCCCAATGTCGCTGGGTTTTCACGCACCTCTCATAGCATCCCTTGTATTGCTGTGCCTTCGCGCACCTCTCATAACTTCCCCTATATCGCCCTGTTTTCGCGCACGTTCCATACCTTCCCCAATATCGCTGATTTTTAATGCACCTCTCATAGCCACCCTTATATCGCTGTGTTTTCACGCACTTCTCATGACTTCCCCTAATTCGCTGTATTTTGGCGCAGTTCTTATACCTTCCCCTATATTGCCGTGTTTTCATGCACCCCTCATACCTCCCTCTATATCGCTGAGTTTTCACGCTCCTCTCATAATTTCTCCTATATCGCCGTATTTTTGCGCACCTCTCATGGCCTCCACAATATCGCCGTGTTTTCATGCACATCTCTTAACGTCCCATATATCGCTGTGTATTTGCGCACCTGCCATAGCATCCTCTACATTGCTGTGCCTTCGCGCACCTCTCATACCTTCCCCTATGTCGCCCTGTTTTCGCACACTTCCCATACCGTCCCCTATATTGCCGTATTTTTGCGCACCTCTCATGGCTTCCACAATATCGCCGTGTTTTCACGCACATCTCATAACGTCTCCTATATCTCTGTGTATTCACGCACCTCACAGAGCATCCCCTATATCGCTGTGCCCTTGCTCATCGCTCATACCTGCCCCTATTTTGCCCTGTTTCCCGCGCACCTCCCATGGCTTCGCCTACATCGCTGTGTTTTTGCGCACCTCTCATACCTTCTCCTATATAGCCCTGTTTTCGCGCAAATCCCAGAACTTGATCTTTATCGCTGTGTTATTGCTTACCTCTCATAGCTTCCTCTATATCGCCGTGTTTTCGCGCACCCCTCATGTCTTCACCTATATCGCTGTGTTTCCGCTCCTCTCATTACTTCCCCTATATCTCTCTGTGTTCTCGCAGTTCTGATACAGTTCCCTGTATCAACGTGTTTTCGCGCACCTCTCATAATTTCACCTATATCGCCGTGTTCTCGCACACCTCTCATATCTTCCCCTATATCACTGTGTTTTCGCGCACTTCCAATAGCGTCCCCTATATCGCTGTGTTTTCATGCAAATCTCATGTCTTCCCCTATATCACTGTGCTTTCGTCCACCTCCCATACCGTCCCCTATATTGCTATGCCTTCGCACACCTCTCATACCTTTCCCTATATCGCCCTGTTTTCGAGCACCTCCCATACCTTCCCCTATATCGCTGTGTTTTCGTGTACCTCTCATACCTCCCCCTATATCGCTGTGTTTTCACGCACCACTCATAACTTCTCCTATATTGCTGTATTTTTGCGCACCTCTCATAACTTCCCCTATATCGCCGTGTTTTTATGCATATCTCATAACGTCCCCTATATCGCTGTGTATTCGCGCACCTCCCATAGCATCCCCTATATCGCTGTGCCTTCGCGCACCTCTCATAACTTCCCCTATATCACTGTCTTTTCGCGCACATCCCATAGATTCACCTTTATCGCTGTGTTATTGCTCACCTCTCATAGATTCCCCTATATCGCTGTGTTTTTGCTCACTTCTCATGGTTTCCACTACATCGACATGTTTTCGCGCACCTCTCATGTCTTCACCTAGATCGCTATGTTTTCGATCCTCTCAATACTTCCCTTATATCGCTGTGTTTTCTCGCACATCTGATACATTCTCCCATATCGTCGTGTTTTCGCACACCCCTCATAATGTCCCTTATATCGCCGTGTTCTCGCACACCTCTCATAGCTTCCCCTTTATCACTGTGTTTTCGCGCACGTCCCATTGTGTCCCCTATGTCGCTGTGTTTTCGCGCACATCTCATAGCTTCCCCTATATCGCCCTGTTTTTGTGCACATCCCATAGCTTCCACTATATTGCCGTGCTTTCGCGCACCTCTCATGTATTCCACGACATAGCTGTGTTTTCTGGCACCTCTGATGCATTCCCCTGTAACGCCAAATTTTCGTGCACCTCTCATACTTTCCCCTATATTGCCATGATTACGCGCACCTCTCATACCTCCCGCTATATCGCCATGTTTTTATGCACAACTCATACCGTCTCCTATATCGCTGTGTTTTCGCGCACCTCCCATAGCATCCCCTATATCGCTGTGCCTTCGTGCACCTCTCATACCTTCCCCTATATTGCTGTGCTTTCACGCACCTCTCTTAACTTCTCCTATATCGCTGTGTTTTTGCACACCTCTCATACCTTCCCCTATATCGCTGTGTTTTCAGGCACCTCTCATGGCTTCCCCAATATCGCCGTGTATTCATGCACATCTCATACCGTCCCCTATATCGCTGTGTTGTGGCGCACCTCCCGTAGCTTCATCTACATCGCTGTTTTCGCGCACATCCCATAGCTTCACCTTGATCGCTGTGTTATTGCTCACCTCTCATAGCTTACCCTATATCGCCGTTTTTTCACGCACCTCGCATGTCTTCACCTATATCGCTATGTTTTTGCTCCTATCATTAATTTCCCTATATCGCTGTGTTTTCTCGCACCTCTGATACATTCCCCTGTATCGCCGTGGTTTCGCGCACATCCGTTAGGTTCCACTATATTGCCCTGTTTTTGCGCACCTCTCATGTCTTTCCCTATATCACGGTGTTTTCGTGCACCTCTCATAGCATCCCCTATATCGCTGTGCCTTCGCGCACTTCTCATAACTTCCCCTATATCGCCCTGTTTTCGCGCACCTCCCATACCTTCCCCAATATCGCTGTTTTTTCATGCACTTCTCATAACTTCTCCTAATTCGCTGTATTTTTGCGCAGTTCTTATACCTTCCCCTATATTGCCGTGTTTTCATGCACATCTCATAACGTCCCCTATATCGCTGTGTATTCGCGCACCTCCCATAGCATCCCTTGTATTTCTGTGCCTTCGCGCACCTCTCATATCTTCCCCTATATCGCCCCATTTTTGCGCACCTTCCATACCTTCCCCTATATCGCCTCGTTTTCATGCACCCCTCATACCTCCCTCTATATCGCTGAGTTTTCACGCTCCTCTCATAATTTCTCCTATATCGCCGTATTTTTGCGCACCTCTCATGGCTTCCACAATATCGCCGTGTTTTCATGCACATCTCTTAACGTCTCATATATCGCTGTGTATTTGCGCACCTGCCATAGCATCCTCTATATTGCTGGGCCTTCGCGCACCTCTCATACCTTCCCCTATGTCGCCCTGTTTTCGCACACTTCCCATACCGTCCCCTATATTGCCGTATTTTTGCTCACCTCTCCTGGCTTCCACAATATCGCCCTGTTTTCACGCACATCTCATAACGTCTCCTATATCTCTGTGTATTCACGCACCTCACATAGCATCCCCTATATCGCTGTGCCTTTGCTCATCGCTCATACCTGCCCCTATATTGCTCTGTTTCCTGCGCACCTCCCATGGCTTCGCCTACGTCGCTGTGTTTTTGCGCACCTCTCATAACTTCTCCTATATAGCCCTGTTTTCGCGCAAATCCCAGAACTTGATCTTTATCGCTGTGTTATTGCTTACATCTCATAGCTTCCCCTATATCGCCGTGTTTTCGCGCACACCTCATGTCTTCACCTATATCGCTGTGTTTCCGCTCCTCTCATTACTTCCCCTATATCTCTCTGTGTTCTCGCACTTCTGATACAGTTCCCTGTATCAACGTGTTTTCGCGCACCTCTCATAATTTCACCTATATCGCCGTGTTCTCGCACACCTTTCATATCTTCCCCTATATCACTGTGTTTTCGCACACGTCCAATAGCTTCCCCTATATCGCCGTGTTTTCGCGCACCCCTCATGTCTTCACCTATATCGCTGTGTTTCCGCTCCTCTCATTACTTCCCCTATATCTCTCTGTGTTCTCGCACTTCTGATACCGTTCCCTGTATCAACGTGTTTTCGCGCACCTCTCATAATTTCACCTATATCGCCGTGTTCTCGCACACCTCTCATATCTTCCCCTATATCACTGTGTTTTCGCGCACGTCCAATAACGTCCCCTATATCGCTGTGTTTTCATGCAAATCTCATGTCTTCCCCTATATCACTGTGCTTTCGTCCACCTCCCATACCGTCCCCTATATTGCTGTGCCTTCGCACACCTCTCATACCTTTCCCTATATCGCCCTGTTTTCGAGCACCTCCCATACCTTCCCCTATATCGCTGTGTTTTCGTGTACCTCTCATACCTCCCCCTATATCGCTGTGTTTTCACGCACCACTCATAACTTCTCCTATATTGCTGTATTTTTGCGCACCTCTCATAACTTCCCCTATATCACCGTGTTTTTATGCACATCTCATAACGTCCCCTATATCGCTGTGTATTCGCGCACCTCCCATAGCATCCCCTATATCGCTGTGCCTTCGCGCACCTCTCATACCTTCCCCTATATCGCCCTGTTTTCGCGCACCTCCGATTCCTTCCGCTATATCGCTGTGTTTTTGTGCACCTTTCATACCTTCCCCTATATCGCTGTGTTTTCACACACCTCTCATAACTTCTCCTATATCACTGAGTTTTTGTGCACCTGTCATATCTTCCCTAATATCGCTGAGTTTACATACACCTCTCATAATTTCCCCAATATCGCTGTGTATTCGCGTACCTCTCATAGCATCCCCTATATCGCTGTGCCTTGCGCACCTCTCGTAGCTTCCCCTATATCGCTGTGCCTTGCGCACCTCTCATAGCTTCCCCTATATCGCTGTCTTTTCGCGCACATCCCATAGATTCAGCTTTATCACTGTGTTAATCCTCACCTCTCATAGCTTCCCCTGTATCGCCGTGCTTTTGCTCACCTGTCATTTCTTCACCTAGATCGCTATGTTTTCGCTCCTCTCAATAATTCCCCTATATGGCTGTGTTTTCATGCACATTTCATACCTTCCCCTATATCGCTGTGTTTTCGCACGCCTCTCACAACTTCTCCTATATCGCTGTGTTTTTGTGCACCTCTCATACCTTCCCTAATATCGCTGCGTTTTCATGCACATCTCATCACGTCCCATATATCGCTGTGTATTCACGCACCTCTCATAGCATCCCCTATATCGCTGTGCCTTCGCACCTCTCATACCTTCCCCAATATCGCTGTGTTTTCGTGCACCCCTCATACCTTCCCTGATATCGCTGTGTTTTTCACGCACCTCTCATAACTTCTCCTATATCACTGTATTTTTGTGCAGCTCTTATACCTTCCCCTATATCGCCGTATTTTCATGCACATCTCATAGCGTCCCCTATATCGCTGTGTATTCACGCACCTCCCATAGCATCCCTTATATTGCTGTGCCTTCGCGCACCTCTCATACCTTCCCCTATATCGCCCTGCTTACGCGCACCTTCCATACCTTCCCGTATATCGCTGTGTTTTCACGCACCTCTCATAATTTCTCCTATATCGCCGTATTTTTGCGCACCTCTCATGGCTTCCCCAATATCGCCACGTTTTCACACACATCTCTTAACGTCCCATATATCGCTGTGTATTCGCGCAACTGCCATAGCATCCCCTATATCGCTGTGCCTTCGCGCACCTCTCATACCTTCCCCTATGTCGCCCTGTTTTCGCACACCTCCCATACCGTCCCCTATATCGCTGTATTTTCGCACACCTCTCATGGCTTCCGCAATATCACCGTTTTTTCATGCACATCTCATAACGTCTCCTATATATCTGTGTATTCACGCACTTCCCATAGCATCCCCTATATCGCTGTACCTTCGCGCATCGCTCATACCTTCCCTTATATCGCCCTGTTTCCCGTGCACCTCCCATGGCTTCGCCTACATCGCTGTGTTTTTCCGCACATCTCATACCTTCCCCTATATCGCCGTGTTTTCGCGCACCTCTCATTTCTTCAGCTATATCGCTGTGTTTCCGCTCCTCTCATTACTTCCCCTATATCGCTCTGTGTTCTCGCACTTCTGATACAGTTCCCTGTATCAACGTGTTTTCGCGCAACTCTCATAATTTCACCTATATTGCCGTGTTCTCGCACACCTCTCATATCTTCCCCTATATCACTGTGTTTTCGCGCACGTCCAATAGCGTCCCCTATATCGCTCTGTTTTCACGCACCTCTCATGTCTTCCCCTATATCACTGTGCTTTCGTGTACCTCTCATACCTCCCCTTATATCGCTGTGTTTTCACGCACCTCTCATAACTTCCCCTGTATTGCTGCATTTTTGCGCACCTCTCATAACTTCCCCTATATTGCCATGTTTTTATGCACATCTCATAACGTCCCCTCTATCACTGTGTATTCGTGCACCTCCCATAGCATCCCCTATATCGCTGTGCCTTCGCGCACCTCCCATAACTTCTCCTATATCGCCCTGTTTTCGCGCACCTCCCATACCTTCCCCAATATCGCTGTGTTTTCGTGCACCTCTCATAGCCACCTTTATATCGCTGTGTTTTCACGCACTTCTCATAACTTCTCCTATATCACTGTATTTTTGCGCAGCTCTTATGCCTTCCCCTATATTGCCGCGTTTTCATGCACATCTCATAACGTCCCCTATATCGCTGTGTATTCGCGCACATCCCATAGCATCCCTTATATTGTTCTGCCTTCGCGCACCTCTCATACCTTCCCCTATATCGCCCTGTTTTCGCGCACCTTCCATACCTTCCTCTATATCGCTGTGTTTTCATGCACCACTCATACCTCCCTCTATATCGCTGTGTTTTCACACACCTCGCATAACTTCTCCTAAATCGCTGTGTTTTTGTGCACCTCTCATTCCTTCCTTAATATCACTGCGTTTTCATGCACATCTCATCACGTCTCCTACATTTCTGTGTTTTCGTGCACCTCTCATACCTCCCCCTATATCGCTGTACCTTGCGCACCTCTCGTACCTTCCCCTATATCGCTGTCTTTTCGCGCACATCCCATAGATTCACCTTTATCGCTGTGTTATTGCTCACCTCTCATAGCTTCCCCTATATCGCCATGTTGTTATGCATATCTCATAACGTCCTCTATATCGCTGTATATTCGCGCACCTCCCATAGCTTCCCTTATATCGCTGTGCTTTCGCGCACCTCCCATTCCTTCACCTATATCGCTGTTTTTGTGCACCTCGCATGCATTCCCGTTTACCGCTGTGTTTTTGCACACCTCTCATACCTTCCCCAATATCACCATGTTTTCATGCACATCTCATAACGTCCCCAATGTCGCTGGGTTTTCACGCACCTCTCATAACTTCCTCTCTATCGCACTGTTTTCGCGCTCCTCTAATACCTTCCCCTATATCACTGTGTTTTCACGCAGCTCTCATACATTCCCCTATACCGCTGTGTTTTCGCACACCTCTCATGGATTCTCGACTATCGCCGTGTATTCATGCACATCTCATACCCTCCCCTATATCGCTGTGCTTTCGCGCATTCCCATAGCTTCACCTACATCGCTGTTTTCGCGCACCTCTCATACCTTCCCCTATATCGATGTATTTTTGCGCACATCTCATAACTTTCCCCATATTGATGTGTTTTCATGCTCATCTCATAACGTCCCCTATATCGCTCTGTATTTGCGCACCTCCCATAGCATCCCTTGTATTGCTGTGCCTTCGCGCACCTCTTCCACTATATCTCTGTGTTTTCACGCACCTCTCATAATTTCTCCTATATCGCCGTATTTTTGCACACCTCTCATGAATTCCCCAATATCGCCGTGTTTTAATGCACATCTCTTAAGGTCCCAGATATCGCTGTGTATTCGCGCACCTGCCATAGCATCCCCTATATCGCTGTGCCTTCGCGCACCTCTCATACCTTCCCCTACGTCGCCCTGTTTTCGCACTCCTCCCATACCGTCCCCTATATCGCTGTATTTTCGCACACCTCTCATGGCTTCCCCAATATCGCCGTATTTTCATGCACATCTCATAACGTCTCCTATATGTCTGTGTATTCACGCACCTCCCATAGCATCCTCTATATCGCTGTGCCTTCGCGCACCGCTCATACCTTCCACTATATCGCCCTGTTTCCCGCGCACCTCCCACGGCTTCGCATACATCGCTGTGTTTTTGCGCACCTCTCATATCTTCCCCTATATCGCCCTGTTTTCACGCACATCCCATAACTTCAACTTTATCGCTGTGTTATTGCTTACCACTCATAGCTTCCCCTATATCGCCGTGTTTTCGCGCACCTCTGATACATTCCCCTGTATCGCCGTGGTTTCGCGCACATCCCATAGGTTCCACTATATTGCCCTGTTTTTGCGCACATCTCATGTCTTCCCCATATATCATGGTGTTTTCGCGCACCTCTCATAGCATCCCCTATATCGCCCTGTTTTCGTGCACATCCCATAGCTTCCACTATATCGCCCTGTTTTCGCGCACCTCCCATACCTTCCCCAATATCGCTGTGTTTTCGTGCACCTCTCATAGCTACCTTTATATCGCTGTGTTTTCACGCACCTCTCATAACTTCTCCTATATCACTGTATTTTTGCGCAGCTCTTATACCTTCCCCTATATTGCCGTGTTTTCATGCACATCTCATAACGTCCCCTATATCGCTGTGTATTCGCGCACATCCCATAGCATCCCTTATATTGCTCTGCCTTCGCGTACCTCTCATACCTTCCCCTATATCGCCCTGTTTTCGCGCACCTTCCATACCTTCCCCTATATCGCTGTGTTTTCATGCACCTCTCATACCTCCCCCTATATCGCTGTGTTTTCACACACCTCTCATAACTTCTCCTATATCGCTGTGTTTTTGTGCACCTCTCATACCTTCCCGAATATCACTGCGTTTTCCTGCACATCTCATCACGTCCCCTATATTTCTGTGTTTTCGTGCACCTCTCATACCTCCCCCTATATCGCTGTGCCTTGCGCACCTCTCATACCTTCCCCTATATCGCTGTCTTTTCGCGCACATCTCATAGATTCACCTTTATCGCTGTGTTATTGCTCACCCCTCATAGCTTCCCCTATATGGCCGTGTTGTTATGCACATCTCATAACGTCCTCTATATCGGTGTATATTCGCGCACCTCCCATAGCTTCCCTTATATCGCTGTGCTTTCGCGCACCTCTCATACCTTCCCAAATATCGCCCTGTTTTCGCGCACCTCCCATTCCTTCACCTATATCGCTGTTTTCGTGCACCTCTCATGCATTCCCGTATACTGCTGTGTTTTTGCACACCTCTCATACCTTCCCCAATATCACCATGTTTTCATGCACATCTCATAACGTCCCCAATGTCGCTGGGTTTTCACGCACCTCTCATAACTTCCCCTCTATCGCCCTGTTTTCGCGCTCCTCTCATACCTTCCCCTATATCGCTGTGTTTTCGCACACCTCTCATGGATTCCCGACTATCGCCGTGTATTCATGCACATCTCATACCTTCCCCTATATCGCTGTGCTTTCGCGCACCTCCCATAGCTTCACCTACATCGCTGGTTTCGCGCACCTCTCATACCTTCCCTTATATCGATGTATTTTTGCGCACATCTCATAACTTTCCCTATATTGTTGTGTTTTCATGCACATCTCATAACGTCCCCTATATCGCTCTGTATTTGCGCACCTCCCATAGCATCCCTTGTATTGCTGTGCCTTCGCGCACCTCTCATACCTTCCCCTATATCGCCTTTTTTTCGCGCACCTTCCATACCTTCCACTATATCGCTGTGTTTTCACATACCTCTCATAATTTCTCCTATATCGCCGTATTTTTGCACACCTCTCATGACTTCCCCAATATCGCCGTGTTTTAATGCACATCTCTTAATGTCCTATATATCGCTGTGTATTCGCGCACCTGCCATAGCATCCCCTATATCGCTGTGCCTTCGCGCACCTCTCATACCTTCCCCTACGTCGCCCTGTTTTCGCACACCTCCCATACCGTCCACTATATCGCTGTATTTTCGCACACCTCTCATGGCTTCTGCAATATCACCGTATTTTCATGCGCATCTCATAACGTCTCCTATATGTCTGTGTATTCACTCACCTCCCATAGCATCCTCTATATCGCTGTGCCTTCGCGCACCTCTCATATCTTCCCCTATATCGCCCTGTTTTCGCGCACATCCCATAACTTCAACTTTATCGCTGTGTTATTGCTTACCACTCATAGCTTCCCCTATATCGCCGTGTTTTCGCGCACCTCTCATGTCTTCACCTATATCGCTGTGTTACTGCTCCTCTCATTACTTCCCTTATATCGCTCTGTGTTCTCGCACTTCTGATACTGTTCCCTGTATCAAGTTTTCGCTCAACTCTCATAATTTCACCTATATCGCCGTGTTCTCGCACACCTCTCATATCTTCCCCTATATCACTGTGTTTTTGCGCACGTCCAATAGCGTCCTCTATATCGCTGTGTTTTCACGCACATCCCATAGATTCACCTTTATCGCTGTGTCATTGCTAACCTCTCATAGCTTCCCCTGTATCGCCGTGTTTTTGCTCACCTCTCATAGCTTCCCCCATATCGCCGTGTTTTCGTGCACCTCTCATGTCTTCACCAAGATCACTATGTTTTTGCTCCTCACATTACTTCCCCTATATCGCTGTGTTTTCTCGCACGTCTGATACATTCTCCCGTATCGCCGTGTTTTCGCGCACCTATCATAATTTCCCCTATATCGTCGTGTTCTCGCACATCTCTCATACCTTCCCCTATATCACTGTGTATTCGCGCATGTCCCATAGAGTCCCCTATAACGCTGTGCTTTCGCGCAGCTCTCTTACCTTCCCCTACATCGCCCTGTTTTTGCGCACATCCCATAGCTTCCACTATATTGCCGTTTTCGCGCACCTCTAATTTCTTCCCCTACATCGCTGTCTTTTCTCGCACCTCTGATGCATTCGCCTGTAACGTCAAGTTTTCGCGCACCTCTCATACTTTCCCCTATATCGCCGTGTTTACGCGCACCTCTCATAGCTTCCCATATATCCCCGTGTTTTCATACACATCTCATACCGTCACCCTATATCACTGTGTTTTCGCGCACTTCCGATAGCATCCCCTATATCGCCGTGCGTTCGTACATCTCTCATAACTTTCCGAATATCGCCGTGTTTTCATGCACATCTCATAACGTCCCCTATATCGCCGTATTTTTGCTCACCTCTCATAACTTCCTCTATATCGCCCTGTTTTCGCGCACATCTCATAACGTCCCCTATATCGCCGTATTTTTGCTCACCTCTCATAACTTCCTCTATATTGCCCTGTTTTCGCGCACCTCTCATAACTTCCCCTATATCGCTGTGTTTTCGCACAACTCTCCTGGTTTCCCTACTATCGCCGTGTATTCATGTACATCTCGTACCGTCCCCTATATCACTGTGTTTTCACACACCTCTCATACCTTTCCCTATATCGCTGTCTTTTCGCGCACATCGCATAGATTCACATTTATCGCTGTGTTATTGCTCACCTCTCATAGCTTCCCCTACATCGCCGTGTTTTTGTGCACCTCTCATAACTTGCCCTATATCGCCGTATTGTTATGCACATCTCATAACGTCCCCTATGTCGCTGTGTATTCGCGCACCTCCCATAACATCCCCTATTTTGCTGTGCCTTCGCGCACCTCTCATATCTTCCGCTATATCGCCCTGTTTTCGCGCTCCTCGCATTCATTCACCTATATCGCCCTGTTTTCGCGCACCTCCCATTCTTTCACCTATATCGCTGTTTTCGTGCACCTCTCATACCTTCCCTATATCGCTGTGTTTTCACACACCTCTCATAACTTCTTCTATATCGCTGTGTTTTTGTGCACCTCTCATAACCTCCCTAATATCGCTGCGTTTTCATGCACATCTCATCACGTCCTCTATATCGCTTTGTATTCACGCACCTCCCATAGCTTCGCCTACATCGCTGTTTTCGCGCACCTCTCATACCTTCCCCTATATCGATGTATTTTTGCGCACATCTCATACCTTTCCCTATATTGATGTGTTTTCATGCACATCTCATAACATCCCCTATATCGCTCTCTATTTGCGCACCTCCCATAGCATCCCTTGTATTGCTGTGCCTTCGAGCACCTCTCATACCTTCCCAAATATCGCCCTGTTTTCGCGCACCTGCCATTCCTTCAACTATATCTCTATTTTCGTGCACCTCTCATGCATTCCCGTATACCGCTGTGTTTTTGCACAACTCTCATACCTTCCCCAATATCACCATGTTTTCATGCACATCTCCTAACGTCCCCAATGTCGCTGGGTTTTCACGCACCTCTCATAACCTCCCCTCTATCGCCCTGTTTTCGCGCTCCTCTCATACCTTCCCCTATATCACTGTGTTTTCGCGCACCTCTCATACCTTCCCCTATATCGATGTATTTTTGCACACCTCTCATGGCTTCCCCTATATTGATGTGTTTTCATGCACATCTCATAACGTCCCCTATATCGCTGTGTATTCGCGCACCTGCCATAGCATCCCCTATATCACTGTGCCTTCGCGCACCTCTCATACCATCCCCTATGTCGCCCTGTTTTCGCACACCTCCCATACCGTCCCCTAAATCGCTGTATTTTCGCACACCTCTCATGGCTTCCCCAATATCGCCGTGTTTTCATGCACATCTCATAACGTCTCCTATATCTCTGTGTATTCACGCACCTCCCATAGCATCCCCTGTATCTCTGTGCTTTCGCGCACCGCTCATACCTTCCCCTATATCGCCCTGTTTCCCGCGCACCTCCCATGAGTTCGTATACATCGCTGTGTTCTTGCGCACCTCTCATATCTTCCCCTATATTGCCGTGTTTTCGCGCACCTCTCATGTCTTCACCTATATCGCTGTGTTTCCGCTCCTCTCATTACTTCCTCTCTATCACTCTGTGTTCTCGCACTTCTGATACTGTTCCCTGTTTCAACGTGTTCTCGCACACCTCTCATATCTTCCCCTATATCGCTGTGTTTTCGTGCACCTCCCATACCATCCCCTATATTGCTGTGCCTTCGCACACCTCTCATACCTTTCCCTATATCACCCTGTTTTCGAGCACCTCCCATAACTTCCCCTATATCGCTGTGTTTTCGTGTACCTCTCATACTTCCCCTTATATCGCTGTGTTTTCACACACCTCTCATACCTTCTCCTGTATTGCTGTATTTTTGCGTACCTCTCATAACTTCCCCTATATTGCCGTGTTTTTATGCACATCTCATACGATCCCCAATATCGCACAGTTTTCGCGCACCTCCGATTCCTTCCCCTATGTCGCTGTGTTTTCGTGCACCTTTCATACCTTCCCCTATATCGCTGTGTTTTCACACACCTCTCATAACTTCTTCTATATCACTGAGTTTTTGTGCACCTCTCATACCTTCCCGAATATCGCTGAGTTTTCATGCACATCTCATCACGTCCCCTATATCGCTGTGTATTCGCGCACCTCCCATAGCATCCCCTATATCGCTGTGCCTTGCGCACCTCTCATAGCTTCCCCTATATCGCTGTCTTTTTGTGCACATCCCATAGATTCAGCTTTATCGCTGTGTTATTGCTCACCTCTCATAGCTTCCCCTGTATCGCCGTGTTTTTGCTCAGCTCTCATGTCTTCACCTAGATCGCTATGTTTTCGCTCCTCTCAATACTTCCCCGAAATCGCTGTGTTTTCTCACACAATTGATACATTCTCCCGTATCGCTGTTTTCGCACACCTCTCATTATTTCCCCTATATCGCCGTGTTCTCGCGCACCTCTCATACCTTCCCCTATATCGCCCTGTTTTCGCGCACATCCCGTACCTTCCACTATAATGCCCTGTTTTCGTGCACCTCTCATGTCTTCCACTACATCGCTGTGTTTTCTGGCACCTCTGATGCATTCCCCTGTAACGTCATGTTTTTATGCACATCTCATATCGTCTCCTATATCGCTGTGTTTTCGCGCACTCCCATAGCATCCCCTATATCGCTGTGCCTTCGTGCACCTCTCATACCTTCCCCTATATCGCTGCGTTTTCGTGCACCTCTCATACCTACCCCTATATGGCTGTGTTTTCATGCACATATCATAACGTCCCCTATATCGCTGTGTATTCGTGCACCTCCCATTCCTTCCCGAATATATCTCTGTGCTTTCGTGCACCTTTCATATCTTCCCCTATATCGCTGTGTTTTCGCACACCTCTCATAACTTCTCCTATATCGCTGTGTTTTTGTGCACCTCTCATATCTTCCCTAATATCGCTGCGTTTTCATGCACATCTCATCACGTCCCCTATATCGCTGTGTATTCACGCACCTCCCATAGCATCCCCTATATCGCTGTGCCTTGCGCACCTCTCATAGCTTCCCCTATATCGCTGTCTTTTCGTGCACATCCCATAGATTCACCTTTATCGCTGTGTTATTGCTCACCTCTCATAGCTTCCCCTGTATCGCCGTGTTTTTGCTCACCTCTCATAGCTTCCCCTATATCGCCGTGTTTTCGCGCACCTCTCATGTTTTCCCTTATATCACCGTGTTTTCGCACACCTTCCATAGCATCCCCTATATTGCTGTGCCTTCACATACCTCTCATAACTTCATCTATATCACCCTGTTTTCGAGCACCTTCCATACCTTCCCCTATATCGCTGTGTTTTCATGCACCTCTCATACCTCCCCTATATCGCTGTGCCTTGCGCACCTCTCATACCTCCCCCTATATCGCTGTGCCTTGCGCACCTCTCATACCTTCCCCTATATCGCTGTTCCTGCGCCCCTTCATTCCTTCCCCTAAATTGCTGTCTTTTTGCGCACATCCCATAGATTCACCTTTATTGCTGTGTTATTGCTCATCTCTCATAGCTTCCCCTGTATCGCCGTGTTTTTGCGCACCTCTCATAACTTCCCCTATATCGCCGTGTTGTTATGCACATCTCATAACGTCCCCTATATCGCTGTGTATCGCGCACCTCCCATAGCATCCCCTATATCGCTGTGTTTTCGCGCACCTCTCATGTCGTCACCTAGATCGCTATGTTTCGCTCCTCTCATTACTTCCCCTATATCGCTGTGTTTTCTCGCACATCTGATACATTCTCCCATATCGTCGTGTTTTCGCCCACCTCTCATAATTTCCCCTATATCGCCGTGTTTTCGCGCACCTCTCATAATTTCCCCTATATCGCCGTGTTCTCGCACATCTCTCATACCTTCCCCTATATCACTGTGTTTTCGTGCACATCCCATAGCTTCCATTATATTGCCCTATTTTTGTGCACCTCTCATGTCCTTCCCCTATATCACTGTGTTTTCGCGCACCTCCCGTAGCATCGCCTATATTGCTGTGCCTTCGTGCACCTCTCATACCTTCCCCTATATCGCCATGTTTTCGCGCACCTCTCATGTCTTCACCTAGATCGCTATGTTTTCGCTCCTCTCAATACTTCCCCTATATCGCTGTGTTTTCAAGGCACATCTGATACATTTTGCCGTATCGCCGTGTTTTCGCACACCTCTCATAATTCCCCTATATTGCCCTGTTCTCGCGCACCTCTCATGTCTTCCACTACCTCGCTGTTTTTTCTAGCACTTCTGATGCATTCCCTGTAACACCAAGTTTTCGCGCACCTCTCATACTTTCCCCTATATCGCCGTGTTTACGCGCACCTCTCATACCTCCCCCAATATCGCCATGTTTTATGCACATCTCATACCGTCTCCTATATCGCTGTGTTTTTGCGCACCTCCGATAGCATCCCATATATCGCTGTTCCTTCAAGCACCTCTCATACCTTCCCTATATCGCCCTGTTGTTTGCGCAGCTCCTATACCTTCCCTTATATCACTGCGTTTTCCGTGCACCTTTCATACCTTCCCTATATCGCTGTATTTTCGAACACCTCTCATAACTTCTCCTATATAGCTGTGTTTTTGTGCACCTCTCATACCTTCCCTATATCACTGCGTTTTTCATGCACATCTCATCACGTCCCCTATATCGCTGTGTATTCACGTACCTCCCATAGCATCCCCTATATCGCTGTGCCTTGCGCACCTCTCATAGCTTCCCCTATATCGCTGTCTTTTCGTGCACATCCCATAGATTCACCTTTATCGCTGTGTTAGTGCCTCACCTCTCATAGCTTCCCCTGTATCGCCGTGTTTTTGCTCACCTCTCATAGCTTCCCCTGTATCGCCGTGTTTTTGCTCATCTCTCATAGCTTCCCCTATATTGCCATGTTTTCGCGCACCTCTCATGTCTTCACCTAGATCGCTGTTTTCCGATCCTCTCAATACTTCCCCTATATCGCTGTGTTTTCTCGCACATCTGATACATTCTCCCGTATCGCCGTGCTTTCACACATCTCTCATAATTTACCCTATATCACCGTGTTCTCGCACACCTCTCATAACTTCCCCTATATCACTGTGTTTTCGCGCACGTCCCATTGCGTCCCCTATATCGCTTTGTTGTCGCGCACCTCTCATAGCTTCCCCTATATCGCCCTGTTTTCGTACACATCCCATAGCTTCCACTATATTGCCCTGTTTTAGCGCACCTCTCATGTATTCCACTACATAGCTGTGTTTTCTGGTGCCTCTGATGCATTCCCCTGTAACGCCAAGTTTTCACGCACCTCTCATACTTTCCCCTATATCGCCGTGTTTACGCGCACCTCTCATACCTCCCACTATATCGCCATGTTTTTATGCACATCTCATACCGTCTCCTATATCGCTGTGTTTTCGCGCACCTCCCATAGCATCCCTATATCGCTGTGCCTTCGTGAACCTCTCATACCTTCCCCTATATCGCTGTGTTTTCACGCACCTCTCTTAACTTATCCTATGTCGCTGTGTTTTTGTGCACCTCTCATACCTTCCCTAATATCACTGCGTTTTCAGGCACATCTCATAACTTCCCCTGTATCGCTGCCTTTTCGCACACATCCCATAGATTCACCTTTATCGCTGTGTTATTGCTCACCTCTCATAGCTTCCCCTATATCGCCGTGTTGTTATGCACATCTCATAACGTCCTCTATATCGCTGTGTATTCGCGACACCTCCCCATAGCATCCCTTATGTCACAGTGCCTTCACGCACCTCTCATACCTTCCCAAATATCGCCCTGTTTTCGCGCACCTCCCATTCCTTCACCTATTTCGCTGTTTTTGTGCACCTCGCATGCATTCCCGTATACCGCTGTGTTTTTGCACACCTCGCATACCTTCCCCAATATCACCGTGTTTTCATGCACATCTCATAACGTCCCCTATATCGCTGTGTATTCGCGCACCTCCCATAGCATCCCCTATATCGCTGTGCCATCGCGCACCTCTCATACCTTCCCCTATATCGCCCTGTTTTCACGCACCTCCCATTCCTTCACCATATATTGCCCTGTTTTTGCGCACCTCTCATAGCTTCCCCTGTATCGCCGTGTTTTTGGGCACCACTGGTAACTTCCCCTATATCGCCGTGTTGTTATGCGCATCTCATAAAGTCCCCTATATCGCTGTGTATTCGCGCACCTCCCATAGCATCCCCTATAATGCGTTGTGTCTTCGCGCACCTCCCATTCCTTCACCTATATCACCCTGTTTTCGCGCACCTCCCATTCCTTCACCTATATCGCTGTTTTCGTGCACCTCTCATACCTTCCCCTATATCGCCCTGTTTCCCGCACACCTCCCATGGCTTCACCTAGATCGCTGTGTTTTTGCGCACCTCTCCTGTCTTCCCCTATATCACTGTGTTTTCGCGCACCTTCCATAGCATCCCCTATATTGCTGTGCCTTCGCATACCTCCATTAACTTCACCTATATCACCCTGTTTTCGAGCACCTTCCATACCTTCCCCTATATCGCTGTCTTTTCGCGCACATCCCATAGAGTCACCTTTATCGCTGTGTTATTGCTCACCTCTCATAGCTTCCCCTGTTATATTGGGGAATATCACGCTTCCCCGTGATATTAGGGAAGCTATGTGAGTTGCGGGAAAACACAGCAATATAGGAGAAGCTATGAGAGGTGTGCATAAACACAGTGATTTTGGGAAAGCGATGAGAGGTGCAGGAAAACATCGCAATATATGGGAAGCTGTGAGAGGTGTGCGAAAATACGGCGAAAAATGGGAAGCTACGGGAGGTGCGCGAAAACAGAGCGATATAGGGGATGGTATGAGAGGTTCAGGAAAGCACAGCGATATAGGGGACTCTATGGGAGGTGCACGAAAACATGGCGATATAGGAGAAGCTCTGAGACGTGCGCGAAAACGCATCGATAGAGGGGAAGCTACGAGAGGTGTGCGAAAATATCGGCATACATGGTAAGCTATGAGAGGTGTGCAAAAACAGCGATATAGTGGAAGCAGTGGGAGGTATGCGAAAACACAGCAATATAGGGGAAGCTATGAAAGCTGTTTGATAACACAGCGATATAGGGAAAGATGTGAGAGGTGCGCGAAAATGCGGCGTTACCAGGGAAGCTACGAGAGGTGCACGAAAACACATCGATATACTGGCAAGTATGAGAGGTGCACAAAAACAAAACGACATAGGGGTAGGTATGCGAGGTGCACGAAAACACAACGATATAGGGGAAGCGATGCGAGGTGCGCAAAAACACAGCGATATAGGGGAAGCTATGAGAGGTGCCAGAAAACACAGCCGTATATGGGAAGCTACGGGAGGTGCACGAAAACAGAACGATATAGGGGAAGGTATGAGAGGTGCGAGAAGACACAGCGATATTGGGGAAGCTATGGGAGGTGCACAAAAACACAGTGCTATAGGAGAAGATATGAGAGGTGCACAAAATCACAGCACTATCGGGGAAGCTATGGGAGGTGTGGAAAAACACAGCGATACAAGGGAAGGTATAAGAGGTGCACGAAAACACAGCTATGTTGGAGAATCTATGGGAGGTGCGTGAAAACACAGCGATGTAGGGGAAGCTATGTGAGATGCACCAAAACACGGCAGTATGGGGGAAGATATGAGAGGTGCGCAAAAACACAGCGATTTGGAGAAAGCGATGAGAGGTGCGCGACAAGATCACAATATATGGGAAGCTATGCAAGGTGCGCGAAAACACGGCGAAAAAGGGGAAGCTATGCGAAGTGCATTAAAACACAGCGATATAGGGGAAGGTATGAGCAGTGCGCTAAAACACATCAATATAGTGGAAGTTATGCGAGGTGCGAGAAAACAAGGCGATATAGGAGAAAGTATGAGAGGTGTACGAAAACACAGCGATATATGGGAAGCCATGGGAGGTGTGTGAAAACACAGCGATATAGGGGAAGCGATGCGAGGTGCACGAGAACACATCGATACAGGGGAATCTATGAGAGGTGCGCGAACACATCGACTTAGTTGAAGCTGTGAGAGGTGCGTGAGAACATGGTGATATAGGGGAAGCTATCAGAGGGGAGTGTTATCTGAGCAATATATGGGACGGTATGAGAGGTGCACAAAAACACAGCAATATAGGGGAAGCTATCTGAGGCGCGTGAAAACATAGCGATATAGGGAAAGCTATGAGAGGTGCGCGAAAACGCAGCGATATATGGGAAGCTATGAGAGGTGCGCGAAAACAGATCTATATAGGGGAAGGTGTGAGAGGTGCTCAAAAACACATCGATAGAGGGGAAGCTACGAGAGGTGTGCGAAAATATCGCCATATATGGCAAGCTATTAGAGGTGCGCAAAAACAGCGATATAGCGGAAGCACTGGGAGGTATGCGAAAACACAGCAATATAGGGGAAGCTATGAAAGCTGTTTGATAACACAGCAATATAGGGAAAGATGTGAGAGGCGCGCGAAAATGCGGCGTTACCAGGGAAGCTACGAGAGGTGCGCGAAAACACATCGATATACTGGCAGGTATGAGAGGTGCACAAAAACTAAACGACATAGGGGTAGGTATACGAGGTGCACAAAAACACAGCGATATAAGGGAAGCGATGCAAGGTGCGCGAAAACACAGCGATATAGGGGAAGCGATGTGAGGTGCGCGAAAATACAGTGATATATGGGAAGCTATGAGAGGTGCCAGAAAACACAGCGATATACGGGAAGCTACGGGAGGTGCACGAAAAGAGAGCGATACAGGGGAAGGTATGAGAGGTGCGAGAAAACAAGGCGATATAGGAGAAAGTATGAGAGGTGTACGAAAACACAGCGATATATGGGAATCCATGGGAGGTGTGCGACAACAGAACGATATAGCGGAAGGTAACAGAGGTGCGAGAAGACACAGCGATATTGGGGAAGCTATGGGAGGTGCGCGAAAAGACAGCGATAATGGGAAGGTATGGGAGGTGCGCAAAAACACAGCGCTATGGGGAAGATATGAGAGGTGCACAAAATCACAGCACTATCGGGAAAGCTATGGGAGGTGTGCGAAAACACAGCGATACAAGGGAAGGTATAAGAGGTGCGCGAAAACACAGCTATGTGGGAGAATCTATGGGAGGTGGGAGAATCTATGGGATGTGCGTGAAAACACAGCGATGTAGGGGAAGCTATGTGAGGTGCACCAAAACAGAGCAATATAGGGGAAGGTATGAATGGTGCGCGAAAATGCAGCGATATATGGGAAGCTATGAGAGGTGCGCGAAAACAGATCTATATAGGGGAAGGTGTGAGAGGTGCTCAAAAACACATCGATAGAGGGGAAGCTACGAGAGGTGTGCGAAAATATCGCCATATATGGCAAGCTATTAGAGGTGCACAAAAACAGCGATATAGCGGAAGCACTGGGAGGTATGCGAAAACACAGCAATATAGGGGAAGCTATGAAAGCTGTTTGATAACACAGCAATATAGGGAAAGATGTGAGAGGCGCGCGAAAATGCGGCGTTACCAGGGAAGCTACGAGAGGTGCGCGAAAACACATCGATATACTGGCAGGTATGAGAGGTGCACAAAAACTAAACGACATAGGGGTAGGTATACGAGGTGCACAAAAACACAGCGATATAAGGGAAGCGATGCAAGGTGCGCGAAAACACAGCGATATAGGGGAAGCGATGTGAGGTGCGCGAAAATACAGTGATATATGGGAAGCTATGAGGGGTGCCAGAAAACACAGCGATATACGGGAAGCTACGGGAGGTGCACGAAAAGAGAGCGATACAGGGGAAGGTATGAGAGGTGCGAGAAAACAAGGCGATATAGGAGAAAGTATGAGAGGTGTACGAAAACACAGCGATATATGGGAATCCATGGGAGGTGTGCGACAACAGAACGATATAGCGGAAGGTAACAGAGGTGCGAGAAGACACAGCGATATTGGGGAAGCTATGGGAGGTGCGCGAAAAGACAGCGATAATGGGAAGGTATGGGAGGTGCGCAAAAACACAGCGCTATGGGGAAGATATGAGAGGTGCACAAAATCACAGCACTATCGGGAAAGCTATGGGAGGTGTGCGAAAACACAGCGATACAAGGGAAGGTATAAGAGGTGCGCGAAAACACAGCTATGTGGGAGAATCTATGGGAGGTGGGAGAATCTATGGGATGTGCGTGAAAACACAGCGATGTAGGGGAAGCTATGTCAGGTGCACCAAAACAGAGTAATATAGGGGAAGGTATGAATGGTGCGCGAAAATGCAGCGATATATGGGAAGCTAGGAGAGGTGCGCGAAAACAGAGCGATATAGGGTAAGGTATGAGAGGTGAGAGAAAACACAGCGATATAGGGGAAGGTATGGGAGGTGCACGAAAGCACAGCAATATAGGGGAAGCTCTGAGACGTGCGAAAACACAGCGATAATGGCATGGTATGGGAGGTGCACGACAACAGAGTGATATAGGGGAAGGTATGAGATGTGCACGAAAACACAGCGATTTGGGAGAAACTATGAGAGGTGCACGAAAACATTGCAATATATGGAAAGCTATGAGAGGTGCACGAGAACACAGTGATATTGGGGAAGGTATGATAGGCATGTGAAAACAGAGCGATGTAGGGGAACCTATGGGAGGTGCATGAAAACGCAGTGATATAATGGAAGGTATGAGAGGTGCGCGAAAACACAGTGATATATGGGAAGCTATGGGAGGTGCACGAAAACAGAGCAATATAGGGGAAGGTATGAGTGGTGCGCGAAAATGCAGCAATACATGGGAAGTTATGGGAGGTGCGTGAAAAGACAGAGATATAGGAGAATGTATGAGAAATGTGTGTAAACACAGAGATGTAGGGGAAGCTATGAGAGGTGCACAAAAACACAGCGAAGGTATGTGAGGAGTGCGAAAACATGGCGATCTAGGGGAAGGTATGAGAGGTATGCGAAAAAAAGCATTACAGGGGCAGGTATGAAAGGTGTGCGAAAACACATCGATATACTTGAAGGTATGAGAGGTGCGAGAAAACACAACGATATAGGGGAAGCTATGCGTGGTACGCGAAAACACAGCGATATAGGGGAAGCTATGAGAAGTTCCAGAAAACACAGTGATATAGTGGAAGCTATGAGAGGTGCAAGAAAACACAGCCGTATATGGGAAGCTACGGGGGGTGCACGAAAACAGAGCGATATAGGGGAAGGTATGAGAGGTGCGAGAAAACACGGCGATATATGAAGAAGTATGAGAGGTGCACGAAAACACAGTGATATATGGGAAGCCATGGGAGGTGTGCGACAACAGAGCAATATAAGGGAAGGTATCAGAGGTGTGAGAAGACACAGCAATATAGGGGAAGCTATGGGAGGTGCACGAAAACATGGTGATATAGTGGAAGCTCTGTGAGGAGCGTGTAAACACTGCTATCTAGGGGAAGCTATGAGAGGTTTTTGAAAATATAGCAATATATGGCAAGCTATGAGAGGTGTGCAAAAACATCGCGAAAGCGGAAGCTATGGGAGGTATGCGAAAACACAGCGACATATGGGAAGGTATCAGAGGTGGGCGATACCACAAGATATTGGGGAAGCTATATGAGGTGTGGGAAAACACAGCGATATAGGAGAAGCTGTGAGAGGTGAGAGAAAGCACAGCCATATTGGGAAGCTATGGGAAGTGCACGAAAACACAGCGATAATGGGACGGTATGGGAGGTGCACGACAACAGAGCGATATTGTGGAAGGTTTCAGAGGTGCGAGAAAACACAGCGATATAGGGGAAGCTATGAGAGGTGCACGAGAACACAGTGATATTGGGGAAGGTATGATAGGCATGTGAAAACAGAGCGATGTAGGGGAACCTATGGGAGGTGCATGAAAACGCAGTGATATAATGGAAGGTATGAGAGGTGCGCGAAAACACAGTGATATATGGGAAGCTATGGGAGGTGCACGAAAACAGAGCAATATAGGGGAAGGTATGAGTGGTGCGCGAAAATGCAGCAATACATGGGAAGTTATGGGAGGTGCGTGAAAAGACAGAGATATAGGAGAATGTATGAGAAATGTGTGTAAACACAGAGATGTAGGGGAAGCTATGAGAGGTGCACAAAAACACAGCGAAGGTATGTGAGGAGTGCGAAAACATGGCGATCTAGGGGAAGGTATGAGAGGTATGCGAAAAAAAGCATTACAGGGGCAGGTATGAAAGGTGTGCGAAAACACATCGATATACTTGAAGGTATGAGAGGTGCGAGAAAACACAACGATATAGGGGAAGCTATGCGTGGTACGCGAAAACACAGCGATATAGGGGAAGCTATGAGAAGTTCCAGAAAACACAGTGATATAGTGGAAGCTATGAGAGGTGCAAGAAAACACAGCCGTATATGGGAAGCTACGGGGGGTGCACGAAAACAGAGCGATATAGGGGAAGGTATGAGAGGTGCGAGAAAACACGGCGATATATGAAGAAGTATGAGAGGTGCACGAAAACACAGTGATATATGGGAAGCCATGGGAGGTGTGCGACAACAGAGCAATATAAGGGAAGGTATCAGAGGTGTGAGAAGACACAGCAATATAGGGGAAGCTATGGGAGGTGCACGAAAACATGGTGATATAGTGGAAGCTCTGTGAGGAGCGTGTAAACACTGCTATCTAGGGGAAGCTATGAGAGGTTTTTGAAAATATAGCAATATATGGCAAGCTATGAGAGGTGTGCAAAAACATCGCGAAAGCGGAAGCTATGGGAGGTATGCGAAAACACAGCGACATATGGGAAGGTATCAGAGGTGGGCGATACCACAAGATATTGGGGAAGCTATATGAGGTGTGGGAAAACACAGCGATATAGGAGAAGCTGTGAGAGGTGAGAGAAAGCACAGCCATATTGGGAAGCTATGGGAAGTGCACGAAAACACAGCGATAATGGGACGGTATGGGAGGTGCACGACAACAGAGCGATATTGTGGAAGGTTTCAGAGGTGCGAGAAAACACAGCGATATAGGGGAAGCTATGGGAGGTGCGCGAAAACACAGCAATATAGGGGAAGCTCTGAGACGTGTGCGAAAACACAGCGATATAGGGGTAGGTATGCGAGGTGCATGAAAACACAGTGATATATGAGAAGCTATGGGACGTGCGCGAAAACACGGCGATATAGGCACAACTGTGAGAGGTCAGCAAAAACACAGCGATATAGGGGTAGGTATGCGAGGTGTTCGAGAGGGGAGCGTTATCTCAGCGATATATGGGACGGTATGAGAGGTGCACAAAAACACAGCGATATAGGGGAAGCTATGGGAGGCGCGTGAAGACATAGCGATATAGGGAATGCTATGAGAGGTGCGTGAAAACGCAGCAATATATATTGGAAGCTACGGGAGGTGCGCGAAAACAGAGCATTATATTATAGACCGTCCCATTATCGCTGTGTTTTCGTGCACTTCCCATATCTTCCCCAATATGGCTGTGCTTTCGCGCACCTCTCATAGCTTCTCCCATATTGCTGTGTTTTCCCGCACCCCACATAGCTTCCCCAATATCATTCTGTTTTCGCACACCTCTGATACCTTCCCGTATATCGCTCCGTTTTCGCTCACCTCTTATAGCTTCCCCTAGATCGCCGTGTTTTCGCGCACCTTTCACATCTACCCCTATATCGCTGTGTTATCAAGCAGCTCTCATAGCTTCCCCTATGTGTTTTCGCATACCTCCCATAGCTTCCGGTTTCTCGCTGTTTTCGCACACCTCTCTTAGCTTGCCATATATTGCTATATTTTCGCAAACCTCTCATAGATTCCCCTAGATCGCTGTGTTTTCATGCTCCTCAAAGAGCTTCCCCTATAACGCCGTGTTTTCGTGCACCTCTGATACCTTCCCCTACGTCGCTGTGTTTTCGCGCACCTCTCATACATTCCCCTATATTGCTCTGTATTCGCGCCCCAGCCATTTCTTCCCAAATATCACTGTGTTTCCGTGCACCTCTCATAGCTTCCCTTATATCGTTGTGTTTTCGAGCACCTCGCATAGCTTCTCCTATATCGTCGTGTTTTCCCACACCTCTCACACCTTCAACTATATCGATGTATTTTCGCACACCTCTCGTAGCTTCGCCTATATCGATGTGTTTTTGCGCATGTTTCATACGTTCCCCAATATCGCAGTGTTTTCGCGCACCTCTCAGAGCTTCCCCCATATCACTGACTTTTCGCGCACCTCTCATAATTTCACCTATATCGCCGTGTTTTCGCAGACCTTTCATAACTCCCCTATATTGCTGTGTTTTCGCGCACCTCTCATACTTTCTCCCATAACGTCGTGTTTTCACGCACCTCCCATAGCTTCCCCTATATCACTGTGTTTTCTCGTACCCCTCATACCTTCTCCTATATCACTCTGTTTTCTCGCACCTCACATAGCTTCCCATTTTTCGCCGTGTTTTCGCGCACCTCTCATAGCTTCCCATATATTGTGATGATTTTGCACACCTCTCATCGCTATCCCCAAATGCTGTGTTTTTGCGTACCTCTCATATCTTCGCCCATATTGCCGTGATCTGGCGCACCTCGCACAGCTTCCCCTCCATCGTGTGTTTTCACGCACCTCTCATACCTTCACCTATATCGCCGTCTTTCCACGCACCTCCCGTAGCTTCCACTATATTGCTGTGTTTTCTTGTACCTCTCATACCTTCCCCTATATCGCTGTTTTTGTGCACCTCCCATAGCTTCCCATATATTGCTGTGTTTTCGCACACCTCCCATAGGCTCCCCTACATCGCTGTGTTTTTGCGTGCCTATCATTTCTTCCCCTATATCGCTGTGTTCTCATGCACCTGTCATAGATTTCCATATATTGCAATGTTTTCGTGCACCTCTCATAGCTTCCCCAAATCGCTGTTTTCGCGCATCTCTCATACCTTCCCCTATATCACTGTGTTTTTGTTGACCTTTCACAGCTGTGCCTATATCGCCGTGTTTTCGCAAACCTCCCATAATTTCCCATATAGCACTGTGTTTTCAAGCACCTCACATACCTACCCCTATATTGCTGTGTTTTCTCGCACCTCCCATAGCTTCCCCTATATCGCTGTGTTTTCTCTCACCTAGGAAACCTTCCCCTATATCGCTCTGTTGTCGTGCACCTCTCATACCGTCCCATTATCGCTGTGTTGTCGTGCACCTCCCATACCGTCCCATTATCGCTGTGTTGTCGTGCACCTCCCATACCGTCCCCAATATGGCTGTGCTTTCGCGCACCTCTCATAGCTCCTCCTATATTGTTCTGTTTTCCCGCATCTCACATAGCTTCCCCAATATCATTGAGTTTTCGCACACCTCTGATACCTTCTCGTATATTGCTGTGTTTTCGCTCACCTCTTATAGCTTCACCTAGATCGCGGTGTTTTCGTGCACCTCTCACATCTACCCCTATATCGCTGTGTTATCAAGCAGCTCTCATAGCTTCCCCTATATTGCTGTGTTTTTGCATACCTCCCATTGTTTCTGCTTCCTTGCTGTTTTCGTACACCTCTCATAGCTTGCCATATATTGTTATATTTTCACAAACCTCTCAGAGATTCCTCTTGATCGCTGTGTTTTCACGCTCCTCAAAGAGCTTCCACTATATCGCCATGTTTTCGTGAACCTCTCTTAGCTTCCCCTAGATCGCTGTGTTTTCACGCACCTCACATAGCGTCCCCTATATTGCCATGTTTTCGCACACCTCCCACAGCTTCCCCTATATCGCTGTGTTTTCTCGCACCTCTGCCACCTTCCCCTATATATGGCTGTTGTCGTGCACTTCCCATGGCTTCCCATATATTGCTGAGTTTTCGCGCACCTCTCATACCTTCGCCTACATCACTGTGTTTTCGTGCACCTCTCATACATTCCCCTACATCGCTGTGTTTTTGCGCACCTCCCATAAATTCCCAAATATGGCTGTGTTTTCTCGCACCTCTTATACCTTCCCCTGTATCGCTGTGCTTTCGCACACCTCCCATAGCTTCCCCGATATCACTGTGATTTCGTGCATCTCCCGCAGCTTCCTCTATATCGCTGTGTTTTCTCGCATCTCTCATAGCTTCCCCTATATCACTGTGTTTTCGCGCACCTTGCATAGCTTACCCTATATTGTTGTGTTTTCGCGCTCCTCTCATAACTTGAAGTATATCGATGTGTGTTTGCGCACCCCTTGTAGCTTCCCTGGTATTGATGTGTTTTCACGCACCTCTCATACCTGCCCCTATAACGCGTGTTTTTGCAGACCTCTCATAGCTTCCCCTATATAGCTGTGTTTTCGCGTATCTCGAATACCTTCCACTATATCGATGTGTTTTCGCCACCTCTCATACCTTCCCCATATTGCTGTTTTCTCATGCACCTCCCATAACTACCCATTTCTCGCTGTGTTTTCGCGCACCTATCATAGCTTCCCATATATTGCGATGTTTTCCCGCACCTCTCATCGCTTTCCCCAAATCACTGTGTTTATGCGCTCCTCTCAGAGTTTCTCCTATATTGCTGTGTTTTCCCGCACCTCACATAGCTTCCCCAATATCAGTGTTTTCGCACTCCTCTGATACCTTCCCCTATATCGCCGCGTTTTCGCGCACCTCTCATATCGTTCCCTATATCGCTGTGTTATCAAGCAGCTTTCAAGCTTCCCCTATATTGCTGTGTTTTCGCATACCTCCCACTGCTTCTGCTAATCGCTGTTTTTGCACACCTCTCATAGCTTGCCATATATGACGATACTTTCGCACACCTCGCATAGCTTCCCCTCCATCGCTCTGTTTTCATGCACCTCCCATAGCTTCCCATATATCGCTATGTTTTCGCGCACCTCTCATACCTTCCACTATCTCGCTGCGTTTCTGTGCACCTCTCGTAGCTTCCCCTATATCGATGTATTTTCGCGCACCTCTCATAAGTTTCCCTATATCGCTGTGTTTTCATACACCTCCCATAGGTTTCCCTACATCGCTCTGTTTTCGAGTGCCTATCCTACCTTCACCTATATCACTGTGTACTCGCGCATCTGTCATAGCATCCCAAATATTGCAATGTTTTTGCGCACCTCTCATCGCTTTCCCCAAATCGCTGTGTTTTTACGTACCTCTCATATCTTCTCCCATATTACCTTCATCTGGCACACCTCGCATAGCTTCCCCTCCATCGCTGTGTTTTCGCGCACCTCTCATACCTTCCCCTATATCACTGTGTTCTCATGCAGCTCTCATAGTTTTCCATATATTACAATGTTTTCGTGCACCTCCCATAGCTTCCCCCAAATCATTGTGTTTTCACGAACCTCTCATAGCTTCCACTATATCGTTGTGTTTTCGCACACATCACATAGGTCCCCTATATTGTTGTGTTTTCGCGCACCTATCATACCTTCCCCTATATCGCTGTGTTTTTGCTGACCTCTCACAGCTGTGCCTATATCGCCGTGTTTTCACGTACCTTCCATAGCTTCCCATATATCATTGTGTTTTGACACACCTCGCATACCTACCCCTATATCGCTGTGTTTTCGCGCATGTTTCAGAGCTTCCCCTATATTGCTGTGTTTTCGCGCACCACCCATAGTTTCCCCTACATCGCTCTGTGTCGTGCACCTCACATACCGTGCCATTATCACTGTGTTTTCGCGCACTTCCCATAGCTTCCCCAATATGGCTGTGCTTTCCGCACCTCTCATAGTTCTCCTAGATTGCAGTATTTTCCCGCACATCACATAGCTTCCCTAATATCATTGTGTTTTCGCACACCTCTGATACCTTCCCGTATATCGCTGTGTTTTCGCTCACCTCTTATAGCTTCCCCTAGATCGCAGTGTTTTCGCGCACCTCTCACATCTACCCCTATATCGCTGTGTTATGAAGCAGCTCTTATAGCTTCCACTATATTGCTGTGTTTTCGCATACCTCCCATGGCTTTCGCTATTTCGCTGTTTTCGCACACCTCTCATAGCCTGCCATATATTGCTATATTTTCACAAACCTCTCATAGCTTCCCCTAGATCGCTGTGTTTTCACGCTCCTCACAGAGCTTCCCCTATATCACCATGTTTTCGTGCATTTCCCGTAGCTTCCCCTATTTCGCTGTGTCTTCTCGCACCTCTGTTACCTTCCCTTATATTGCTCCGTTGTCGCAAACCTCCCATGGCTTCCCATATATCGCTGTGTTGTCGTGCACCTCTCATACTTTCTCCTATATCACCTTGTTTTCTCGCACCTCTCATAACTTCTCCTACATCGCTCTGTTTTCGTGCACCTCCCGTAGCTTCCCATATATGGCTGTGTTTTCTTGCACCTCTCATAGCTTCCCCTATATTGCTGTGTTTTCGCGCACCTCACATTGCTTCCCTTCTATCGTTCTGTTTTCGCACACCTCTCATACCTTCTCCCATATCGCTGTGTTTTTGCTGACCTCTCAGAGCTGTGCCTATATGGCTGTGTTTTCGCGCACCTCCCATAGCATCCCCTACATCACTGTGTTTTCTGGCACCTCTTATACCTTCCCCTATATCGCTGTGTTGTCGTCCACCTCTCATACCTTCCCCTAGATCGCCGTGTTTTCGCGCACCTCGCATAACGTCCTCTATGTTGTTGTGTTTTTGTGCACCTCTCATATCTTCCCCTATAGCGCTGTGTTTTTGCGCACCCCCCATACCTTCCCATTATCGATTGTTTTTTCGTGCACCACCCATAGATTCCCCAATATGGCTGTGTTTTTGCGCACCTCTTATACCTTCCCCTGTATCGCTGTGCTTTCGTACACCTCCCATAGCTTCCCCGATATCGCTGTGATTTCATGCGCCTTCCGTAGCTTCCCCGATATCGCTGTGATTTCACGCACCTTCCGTAGCTTCCCCTATATCTCTGTGTTTTCGCGCATCTCAATCCCTGCCCCTATGTCATTTTGTTTTTGTGCACCTCTCATACCTGCCACTGTATCGATGTGTTTTCACGCACCTCTCGTAGCTTCCTTGGTATCACCGTGTTTTCGCACACCTCTCACATCTTTCCCTATATCGCTGTGTTATCAAACAGCTTTCATAGCTTCCCCTATATTGCTGTGTTTTCGCATACCTCCCACTGCTTCCGCAATATCACTGTTTTTGCACACCTCTCATAGCTTGCCATATATGGCAATATTTTCACACACCTCTCATAGCTTCAGTTGGATCGCTGTGTTTTCACGCACCTCACATAGCGTCCCCTATATTGCCATGTTTTCGCACACCTCTCATAGCTTCCCCAATATCGCTGTGTTTTCTCGCACTTCAGCTACCTTCCCCTATGTCTCTCAATGTTGTGCACCTCCCCTGGCTTCCCATATATCGCTGTGTTTTCGCGCACCCCTCATACCTTCCCCTACATCGCTGTGTTTTCGCACACTTCTCATAGTTTCTCCCATAACGCCGTGTTTTCACGCACCTCCCATAGCTTCCCCTATATCGCTGTGTTTTCTTGAACCTCTCATACCTTCCCCTATATCTCGTCGTGTTTTCGCGCACCTCTCATAGCTTCCCATATATTGCGATGCTTTCGCGCACCTCTCATCGCCATCCGCAAATCGCTGTGGTTTTGCGTACCTCTCATATCTTCTTCCATATTGCCGTCATCTGGCGTACCTCGCATAGCTTCCCTTCCATCGCTCTGTTTTCGTGCACATCCCATAGCTTCCCATATATCGCTATGTTTTCGCGCACCTCTCATACCTTCCACTATCTCGCTGCGTTTCCGCGCACCTCTCGTAACTTCCCCTATATCGATGTATTTTCGCGCACCTCTCATAACTTCCCCTATATCGCTGTGGTTTCATACACCTCCCATAGGTTCCCCAACATCACTCTGTTTTCGAGTGCCTATCCTACCTTCACCTATATCACTGTGTACTCGCGCACCTGTCATAGCTTCCCATATATTGCGATATTTTTGCACACCTCTCATCGCTATCCCCAAATCGCTGTGCTTTTACGTACCTCTCATATCTTCTCCCATATTACCTTCATCTGGCGCATCTCGCATAGCTTCCCCTCCATCGCTGTGTTTTCGCACACCTCTCATACCTTCTCCTACATCGCTCTGTTTTCGAGTGCCTATCATACCTTCCCCATATCACTGTGTTCTCGTGCACCTCCCATAGCTTCCCCCAAATCGCTGCGTTTTCACGCACCTCTCATAGCTTCCACTATATCGTTGTGTTTTCGCACAACTGGCATAGCTTCCCATGTATCATTGTGTTTTGATACACCTCGCATACATACCCCTATATCGCTGTGTTTTCGCGCATGTTTCAGAGCTTCCCCTATATTGCTGTGTTTTCGCGCACCTCCCATAGCTTCCCCTATATCGCTGTGTTTTCACGCACCTCTGAAACCTTCTCCTATATCACTCTGTTGTCGTGCACCTACCGCACCGTGCCATTATCGCTGTGTTTTCGTGCACTTCCCATAGCTTCTCCAATATGGCTATGCTTTCGCGCACCTCTCATAGCTTCTCCTAGATTGCAGTATTTTCCCGCACATCGCTGTGTTATCAAACAGCTCTCATAACTTCCCCTATATTGCTGTGTTTTCGCATACCTCCCATAGCTTTCGCTTTTTCGCTGTTTTCGCACACATCTCATACCCTGCCATATACTGCTATATTTTCGCAAAACTCTCATAGCTTCCCCTAGATCGCTATGTTTTCACGCTCCTCACAGAGCTTCCCCTATATCGCCATGTTTTCGTGCACCTCCCATAGCTTCCCCTATTTCGCTGTGTCTTCTCGCACCTCTGTTACCTTCCCCTATATCGCTCCGTTGTCGCAAACCTCCCATGGCTTCCCCTATATCGCTGTGTTTTCGTGCACCTGTCATGCTTTCTCCTATATCACCTTGTTTTCGCGCACCTCTCATACCTTCAGGTATATCGATGTGTGTTTGCGCACCTTCCATAGCTTACCCTATATCACTGTGTTTTCTGGCACGTCTCATAGCTTCCCCTATGTCGCTGTGTTTTCGCGCACCTCTCATACCTTCCCCTAGATCGCCGTGTTTTCGCGCACCTCGCATAACGTCCCCTATGTTGTTGTGTTTTTGTGCACCTCTCATACCTTCCCCTACATCTCTCTGTTTTCGAGTGCCTATCATACCTTCCCCTATATCACTGTGTTCTTGTGCAGCTCTCATAGCTTTCCATATATTGCAATGTTTTCACACACCTCTCATAGCTTCCACTATATCGTTGTGTTTTCGCACACCTCGCATAGGTCCCCTATATTGCTTTGTTTTCGCGCACCTCTCATACCTTCCCCTATATCGCTCTGTTTTTGCTGACCTCTCACAGCTGTGCCTATATCGCCGTGTTTTCGTGCACCTCCCATATCTTCACATATATCACTGTGTTTTCACACACCTCGCATACCTACCCCATATCGTTGTGTTTTCGCGCATGTTTCAGAGCTTCCCCTATATTGCTGTGTTTTCGCGCACCTCCCATAGCTTCCCCTATATCGCTGTGTCTTCTCGCACCTCTGTTACCTTCCCCTATATCGCTCCATTGTCGCAAACCTCCCATAGCTTCCCATATATCACTGTGTTTTCGTACACCTCTCATACTTTCTCCTATATCAACTTGTTTTCGTGCACCTCTCATAACTTCAGGTATATCGATGTGTGTTTGCCCACCTTCCATAGCTTCCCCTATATCACTGTGTTTTCTGGCACCTCTCATAGCTTCCCCTATATCGCTGTGTTTTCGCGCACCTCTCATACTTTCTCCTATATCACTTTGTTTTCGTGCACCTCTCATAACTTCAGGTATATCAATGTGTGTTTGCCCACCTTCCATAGCTTCCCCTATATCACTGTGTTTTCTGGCACCTCTCATAGCTTCCCCTATATCGCTGTGTTTTCGCGCACCTCTCATACTTTCCCCTAGTCGCCGTGTTTTCGTGCACCTCGCATAATGTCCACTATGTTGTTGTGTTTTTGTGCACCTCTCATACCTTCCCCTGTATCACTGTGTTTTCTCGCACCTCTCATAACTTCCCCTATATCGATGTGTTTTCGCGCACCTCTCATACCTACCCCTATGTCGTTTTGTTTTTGTGCACCTCTCATACCTGCCACTGTATTGATGTGTTTTCGCGCACCTCTCGTAACTTCCCTGGTATCACTGCGTTTCCGCGCACCTCTCACATCTTTCCCTATATCGCTGTGTTACCAAACAGCTTTCATAGCTTCCCCTGTATTGCTGTGTTTTCGCATACCTCCCACTGCTTCCGCTAAATCGCTGTTTTTGCACACCTCTCATAGCTTCCCCAAGATCGCTGTGTTTTCACGCACCTCACATAGCGTCCCTTATATTGCCATGTTTTCGCACATCTTCCATAGCTTCCCCTATATCGCTGTCTTTTCTCGCACTTCTGCTACCTTCCCCTAAGTCTCTCTGTTGTCGTGTACCTCCCCTGGCTTCCCATATATCGCTGAGTTTTCGTACAACCCTCATACGTTCCCCTACATCGCTGTGTTTTCGCGCACCTCTCATAGCTTCCCATATATTTCGATGTTTTCGCGCACCTCTCATCGCTCTCCCCAAATCGCTGTGTTTTTGCGTCCCTTCCATATTATCTCACATATTGCCGTCATCTGGCGCACCTCGCATAGCTTCCCCTCCATCCTTGTGTTTTCGTTCACCTCTCATACCTTCCTCTACATCGCTCTGTTTTCGAGTGCCTATCATACCTTCCCCTATATCACTGTGTTCTCGTGCAGCTCTCATAGCTTTCCGTATATTGCAATGCTTTCGTGCACCTCTCATAGCTTCCCCCAAATCACTGTGTTTTCACGCACCTCTCATAGCTTCCAGTATATCTCTGTGTTTTCGCACACCTCGCATAGGTCCCCTATGTTGTTGTGTTTTCGCGCACCTCTCATACCTTCCCCTATATCACTGTGTTTTTGCTAACCTCTCACAGCTGTGCCTATATCGCCGTGTTTTCGCGCACCTCCCATAGCTTCCCATATATCACTGTGTTTTCACGCACCTCGCATACCTACCCCTATATCGCTGTGTTTACGCGCTCGTCTCAGAGCTTCCCCTATATTGCTGTGTTTCCACGCACCTCCCATAGATTCCCCTATATCGCTGCGTTTTCACGCACCTCTGAAACCTTCCCCTATATCGCTCCGTTGCTGTGCACCTCCCATACCGTCCCATTATCGCCCTGTTTTCGTGCACTTCCCATAGCTTCCCCAATATGGCTGTGCTTCCGAGCACCTCTCATAGCTTCTCCTCGATTGCAGTATTTTCCTGCACAGCTGTTTTTTCGCTCACCTCTTATAGCTTCCCCTAGATCACCGTCTTTTCGCGCACCTCTCACATCTACCCCTATATCGCTGTGTTATGAAACAGCTCTCATAGCTTCCCTTATATTGCTGTGTTTTTGCATACCTCCCATAACTTTCGCTTTCTCGCTGTTTTGGCACACCTCTCATAGCTTGCCATATATTGCCATATTTTCGCAAACCTCTCATAGCTTCCCCTAGATCACTGTGTTTTCACTCTCCTCACAGAGCTTCCGCTATATCGCCATGTTTTCGTACACCTCCCATAGCTTCCCCTATTTCGCTGTGTCTTCTCGCACCTCTGTTACGTTCCCCTATTTCGCTCCGTTGTCGCAAACCTCCCATGGCTTCCCATATATCGCTTGTGTTTTCGTGCACCTCTCATACTTTCTCCTATATCGCCTTGTTTTCTTGCATCTCTCATACCTTCCCCTGTGTCGCTCTGTTTTCGTGCACCTCCCGTATCTTCCCATATATCACTGCGTTTTCGCGCACCTCTCATAGCTTTCCCTATATCGCTATGTTTTCGCGCACCTCCCATAGCTTCCCCTATATCGCTGTGTTTTTGTGCACCTCTCATACCGTCCCATATATTGCTCAGATAACACTCCCCTCTGATAGCTTCCCCTATATCACCATGTTCTCACGCACCTCTCACAGCTTCAACTAAGTCGATGTGTTCTCGTGCACCTCTCATCCCTTCCCCTATATCACTGCGTTTTCGCGCAGCTCTCATAGCTTCCCCTATATCGCTGCGTTTCCGCGCACTTCTCGTAGCCTCGCCTATGTCGATGTATTTTCACTCATCTCTCATAAATTCCCCAATATCGCTGTGTTTTCATGCACCTCCCATAGGTTCCCCTACATCGCTGTGTTTTCGCGTGCCTATCATACCTTCCCCAATATCACTGTGTTCTCGTGCACCTCTCATAGCTTTCCATATATTGCAATGTTTTCGTGCACCTCTCATTGCTTCCACCAAATCACTGTTTACGCGCACCTCTCATAGTTTCCCCTGTACCGCTGTGTTTTCGCACACCTCACATCGTTCCCCTATATTCCTCTGTTTTTGCGCACCTCTCATACCTTCCCCTAAATCGCTGTGTTTTTGCTGACCTCTCACAGGTGTGCCTATATCGCCGTGTTTTCGCGCACCTCCCATAGCTTCCCATATATCACTGTTTTCACGCACCTCGCATACCTACCCCTATATCGCTGTGTTTTCGCGCACATCTCAGAACATCCCGTATATTGCAGTGTTTTCGCGCACCTCCCATAGCTTCCCCTATATCGCTGTGTTTTCTCGCACCTCTGAAACCTTCTCCTATATCGCTCTGTTGTCGTGCACCTCCCATACCGTCCCATTATCGCTGTGTTTTCGTGCACTTCCCATAGCTTCCCCAATATGGCTGTGCTTTCGCGCACCTCTCATAGCTTCTCCTATATTGCTGTGTTTTCCCGCACCTCACATAGCTTCCCCAATATCATTGTGTTTTCGCCTCTGATACCTTCTGATACCTTCCCATATATTGCTGTGTTTTTGCTCACCTCTTATAGCTTCCCCTAGATCGCTGTCTTTTCGCGTACCTCTCACATCTACCCCTATATCGCTGTGTCATGAAGCAGCTCTCATAGCTTCCCCTATATTGCTGTGTTTTTGCATACCTCCCATAGCTTCCGCTTTCTCGCTGTTTTTGCACACCCCTCATAGCCTGCTATATATTGTTATATTTTCACAAACCTCTCATACCTTCCCCTAGATCGCTGTGTTTTCACACTCCTCACAGAGCTTGCCCTATATCGCCATGTTTTCATGCACCTCCCATAGCTTTCCCTATATCGCTGTGTCTTCTCGCACCTCTGTTACCTTCCCCTATATCGCTCCGTTGTCACACACCTCCCATGGCTTCCCCTATATCGCTGTGTTTTCGTGCATCTCTCATACTTTCTCCTATATCGCCTTGTTTTCTCGCACCTCTCATACCTTCCCCCATATCGCTCTGTTATTATGCACCTCCCATAGGTTCCCCTACATCGCTGTGTTTTCTGGCACCTCTCATAGCTTCCCCTATATCGTTGTGCTTTCGCGTACCTGGCATCGCTTCCTCTATATCGTTTTTTTTTCGCGCACCTCTCATACCTTCAGGTACATCGATGTGTGTTTGCGCACCATCCATAGTTTCCCCTATATCACTTTGTTTTCTGGCACTTCTTATAGCTTCCCCTATATCGCTGTGTTTTCGCGCACGTCTCAGAGCATCCCGTATATTGCTGTGTTTTCGCGCACTTCCCATAGCTTCCCCTATATCGCTGTGTTTTCGTGCACTTCCCATAGCTTCCCCAATATGGCTGTGCTTTCGCGCACCTCTCATAGCTTCTCCTATATTGCTGTATTTTCCCGCACCTCACATAACTTCCCCAATATCATTGTGTTTTCACACACCTCTGATACCTTCCCGTATATCACTGTGTTTTCGCTCACCTCTTATAGTTTTCCCTAGATTGCAGTCTTTTCGCGTACCTCTCACATCTACCCCTATATCGCTGTGTCATGAAGTAGCTCTCATAGCTTCCCCTATATTGCTGTGTTTTTGCATACCTCCCATAGCTTCCGCTTTTTTGCTGTTTTCGCAGACTCCTCATAGCCTGCCATATATTGCTATATTTTTCACAAACCTCTAATACCTTCCCCTAGATCGCTGTGTTTTCACGCTCCTCACAGAGCTTGCCCTATATCGCCATGTTTTCATGCACCTCCCATAGCTTCCCCTATATCGCTGTGTCTTCTCGCACCTTTGTTACCTTCCCCTATATTGCTCCGTTGTCACACACCTCCCATGGCTTCCCCTATATCGCTGTGTTTTCGCGCACCTCTCATACCTTCAGGTACATCGATGTGTGTTTGCGCACCATCCATAGCTTCCCCTATATCACTTTGTTTTCTGGCACCTCTCATAGCTTCCCCTATATCGCTGTGTTTTCGCGCACCTCTCATACCTTCCCCTAGATCGCCATGTTTCACGCACCTCGCATACCTTCCCCTATGTCCTGTTTTTGTCCTCTTCTCATACCTTCCCCTGCATCGATGTGTTTTTGCGCACCTTTCATACCTGCCCCTATAACGCGTTTTTCGCAGACCTTTCATAGCTTCCCCGACATCTCTGTGTTTTCGCGCATTTCTGATTTCTTCTCCTATATCTCCGTCTTTTCACGCACCTCGCATAGCTTCCACTATATTGCTGTGTTTTCTTTCACCTCTGATACCTTCCCCTATATCGCTCTGTTTTCGCGTACCTCTCGTAGCTTCCCATATATCGCTGCGTTTTCGCGCACCTCTCACATCTTTCCCTATGTCGCTGTGTTATCGAGCAGCTTTCATAGCTTCCCCTATCCCGCTGTGTTTTCGCATACCTCCCATAGCTTCCCCTATATTGCTGTGTTTTTCCATACCTCCCATAGCTTCCACTATATCGCTATGTTTTCTTTCACCTCTCATAACTTCCCCTATATTGCTGTTTTCGCGCACCTCTCATACACTCTCCTTCATCGCTGTGTTTTAGCGCACCTCTCTTACCTTCAATGATATCACTGTGTTCTCGCGCATGTCCCATACCATAAGACCATAAGGAGCAGAAGTAGGCCATTCGGCCCATTGAGTCTGCTCCGCCATTTTATCATGAGCTGATCCATTTTCTCCTATTTAGTCCCACTCCCCCGCCTTCTCACCATAACTTTTGATGCCCTGGCTACTCAGATACCTATCAATCTCTGCCTTAAATACACCCAATAACTTGGCCTCCACTGCTGCCCGTGGCAATAAATTCCATAGATTCACCACCCTCTGACTAAAAAAATTTCTTCGCATTTCTGTTCTGAAAGGGCGCCCTTCAATCCTTAAGTCATACCCTCACGTACTAGACTCCCCCATCATGTGAAACAACTTTGCCACATCCACTCTGTCCATGCCTTTTAACATTCGAAATGTTTCTATGAGGTCTCCCCTCATTCTTCTAAACTCCAAAGAATACAGTCCAAGAGCCGACAAATGTTCCTCATATGTTAACCCTCTCATTCCCGGAATCATTCTAGTGAATCTTCTCTGCACCCTCTCCAACGTCAGCACATCATTTCTTAAATAAGGAGACCAAAACTGCCCACAGTACTCCAAGTGAGGTCTCACCAGTGCCTTATAGAGCCTCAACATCACATCCCTGCTCCTATACTCTGTTCCTCTAGAAATGAATGCCAACATTGCATTCACCTTCTTCACTACTGACTCAACCTGGAGGTTAACTTTAAGGGAATCCCATACAAGCACTCCCAAGTCCCGTTGCATCTCAGAACTTTGAATTCTTTCCCTATTTAAATAATAGTCTGCCCGTTTATTTTTTCTGCCAATGTGCATAACCATACATTTTCCAACATTGTACTTCATTTGCCACTTCTCTGCCCATTCTTCCAATCTATCCAAGTCTCTCTGAAGACTCTCCGCTTCCTCAGCACTACCAACCCCTCCACCTACCTTCGTATCGTCAGCAAACTTAGCCACAAAGCCATCTATTCCATAACCCAAATCGTTGATGTACAATGTAAAAAGAAGCAGCCACAACACTGATCCCTGTGGAACACCACTGGTAACCGGCAGCCAACCAGAATAGGATCCCTTTATTCCCACTCTCTGCTTCCTGCCAATCAGCCAAAACTCTATCCACGTATGTAACTTTCCTGTAATTCCATGGGCTCTTATCTTGTTAAGATATATATCTTCCGCTATATCGTTGTTTTCACACACCTCTCATAGCTTGCCATCTATGGCGATGTTTTCGCACACCTCTCATAAATTCCCCTAGATCGCTGTGTTTTCGCGCACCTCACATAGCGTCTCCTAGATCGCCATGTTTTCGCACACCTCCCATAGCTTCCCATATATATCGCTATGTTTTCTCACTCCTCTGATACCTTCCCCTATATCGCTCTGTTGTCATGCACTTCCCATGGCTTCCCATATATCGCTGTGTTTTCGTGCACCACTCATACCATCCCCTACATCGCTGTGTTTTTGTCCACCTCTCATACTTTCTACTGTAATGCCGTGTTTTCACACACCTCCCATAGCTTCCACTGTATCGCTGTGTTTTCTTTCACCTCTCATACCTTCCCCTATATCGCTCTGTTTCCGCGCACCTCTTGTAGCTTTCCCTATATCGCTATGTTTTCGCGCACTTCCCATAGCTTCCCATATATCGCTGAGATAACGCTCCTCTCTCATAGCTTCCCCTATATCGCCGTGTTTTCACGCACCTCTCATAGCTTCCCCTATATCGCTGTGATTTCGCGCACCTCGCATACCTTCCACTATATCTTTGAGTTTTTGCGCACCTCTCATACCTTCCACTATATCGATGTGTTCGCGCACCTCTCGAAGCTTCCCCTGTATTGATGTGTTCTCGCGCACCTCTTATCCCATCCCCTATAGCGCCGTGTTTTCGCGCACCTCTCATAGCTTCCCCTATATCGAAGTGTTTTTGCGCACCTTGCAAACCGGCCCCTATGTCGTTGTGTTTTTGTGCACCTCTCATACCTTCCACTATATCGATGTGATTTTGCGCACCTCTCGTAGCTTCCCCTGTATCGATGTGTTTTCGCGCACCTCTCATAACTGCCCCTATAACGCGTTTCTCTCAGGCCTCGCATTGATTCCCCTATATCGCTATGTTTTTGCGCATCTCACATACCTTCCACTATGTCGATGTGTTTTCGCACACTTCTCATACCTTCCCCTATATCGCTGTGTTTTCACGCATCTCGCATAGCTTCCCCTTTTTCACCGTGTTTTCGCGCACCTCTCATATCTTCCCCCATATTGCCGTGTTCTGGTCCACCTCACCTAGCTTCCTCTACATCGCTGTGCTTTCGTGCACCTCCCATAGATTCCCCAATATGGCTGTGTTTTCGTGCACCTCTTATACCTTCCCCTGTATCGCTGTGCACTCGCACACCTCCCATAGCTTCCCCGACATCGCTGTGATTTCGCACAACTCCCGTGGCTTCCCCTATATCGCTGTGTTTTTGCGCACCTCGCATTCCTTCCTCTATATCGTTGTGTTTTCGCCACCTCTCATACCTCCCCTATATCGCTGTGTTTTCACGCATCTCCCATAACTTCCCATTTTTCGCCATGTTTTCGCGCACCTCTCATAGCTTCCCATATATTGCAATGTTTTCCCGCACCTGTCACTCTTTCCCCAAATCACTGTGTTTTTGCGCACCTCTCGTAGCTTCTCCTATATCGCTGTGTTTTCCCGCGCCTCCCATGGCTTCCCCAATATCATTGTGTTTTTGCTCACCTCTGATACCTTCCCCTATATTGCCGAGTTTTCGCGAACCTCTCACATCTTTCCCTATATCACTGTGTTATCAAACAGCTTTCATGGCTTCCCATATATTGCTGTGTTTTCGCATACCTCCCACTGCTTCTGCCATATCGCTGTTTTCGCACACGTCTCATAGCTTCCCCTATATCGCTGTGTTTTCGCGCACCTCTCATACCTTCCCCTAGATCGCCGTGTTTCACGCACCTCGCATACCTTCCCCTATGTCGTGTTTTTGTCCTCCTCTCATACCTTCCCCTGTATCAATGTGATTTTGCGCACCTCTCGTAGCTTCCCCTGTATCGATGTGTTTTCGCGCACCTCACATAACTGCCCCTATAACGCGTTTTCTCTCAGACCTCTCATTGATTCCCCTATATCGCTATGTTTTTGCGCACCTCACATACCTTCCATTATGTCGATGTGTTTTCGCCACCTCTCATACCTCCCCTACATCGCTGTGTTTTTGCGCACCTCGCATTCCTTCCTCTATATCGTTGTGTTTTCATGCACCTCTCATACCTTCCAATATATCGATGTGTTTTCGCCACCTCTCATACCTCCCCTATATCGCTGTGTTTTCACGCATCTCCCATAACTTCCCATTTTTCCCCGTGTTTTCGCGCACCTCTCATAGCTTCCCATATATTGCAATGTTTTCCCGCACCTGTCACTCTTTCCCCAAATCACTGTGTTTTTGCGCACCTCTCGTAGCTTCTCCTATATCGCTGTGTTTTCCCGCGCCTCCCATGGCTTCCCCAATATCATTGTGTTTTTGCTCACCTCTGATACCTTCCCCTATATTGCCGAGTTTTCGCACACCTCTCACATCTTTCCCTATATCACTGTGTTATCAAACAGCTTTCATGGCTTCCCATATATTGCTGTGTTTTCGCATACCTCCCACTGCTTCCGCTATATCGCTGTTTTAGCACACCTCTCATAGCTTGCCATATATAGCGATATTTTCGCACACCTCTCATAACTTCCCTTAGATCGCTGTGTTTTCACGCACCTCCCATAGCGTCCCCTATATCTCTCTGTTGCCGTGCACCTCCCCTGGCTTCCCATATATCGCTGTGTTCTCGCGCACCCCTCATACCTTCCCCTACATCTCTGTGTTTTCACGCATTTCTCATAGATTCTCCTATATCTCGGTCTTTTCACGCACCTCCCATAGCTTCCACTATATTGCTGTGTTTTCTTGCCCCTCTCATACCTTCCCCTATATCGTTCTGTTTTCGTGCACCCCCCATAGCTTCCCATCTATCATTGTGTTTTCACGCACCTCTCATACCTTCCACTATATCGCTGTGTTTTCGCGCACCTCTCGTAGCCTCCCCTATATCGGTGTTTTCGCGCACCGCTCACAACTTCGCCTATATCGCTGTGTTTTCATGCACCTCCCATAGGTTTACCTACATCGCTGTGTATTTGCATGCCTATCATACCCTCCCCTCTGTTGATGTGTTTTCGTGCACCTCTCATAGCTTTCCATATATTGCATTGATTTCACGCACCTCTCATAGCTTCCCCCAAATCGCGGTGTTTTCATGCACCTCTCATACCTTCCCCTATATCGCTGTGTTTTTGCTGACCTTTCACAGCTGTGCCTATATCGCCGTGTTTTCGCGAACCTCCCATAATTTCACATATAGCACTGTGTTTTCACGCACCTCGCATACCTACCCCTATATTGCTGTGTTTTCTCGCACCTCCCATAGCTTCCCCTATATCGCTGTGTTTTCTCTCACCTCTGAAACCTTCCCCTATATCGCTGTGTTGTCGTGCACCTCCCATAACTTCCCCTACATTGCTGTGTTTTCGCGCACCACTTATAGCTTCCCCAATATGGCTGTGTTGTGGCGCACGTCTCATACCTTCCCCTGTATCGCTGTGTTTTCGCACACCTCCCATAGCTTCCCTAATATCATTGTGTTTTCGCACACCTCTGATACATTCCCCTATATCGCTGTGTTTTCGCGCACCTCTCACATTTTCCACTATATTGCTGTGTTATCGAGCACCTCTCATACCTTCCCCTGCATCGCTGTGTTTTCGCTCACCTCTCATAGCTTGCCATATATGGCGATGTTTTCGCACACCTCTCATAACTTCCCGTAGATCGCTGTGTTTTCGGGCATCTCACATAGCGTCTCCTATATCGCCACATTTTCGCACACCTCCCATAGCTTCCCCAATATCGCTGTGTTTTCTCACTCCTCTGATACTTTCCACTATATCACTCTGTTGTCATGCACTTCCCATGGCTTCACAAATATCGCTGTTTTTTTGTGCACTACTCATACCTTCCCCTACATCGCTGTGTTTTCGTGCACCTCTCATAATTTCTACTATAATGCCGTGTTTTCACACACCTCCCATAGCTTCCACTATATTGCTGTGTTTTCTTTCACCTCTCATACCTTCCCCTATATCGCTCTGTTTTCGCGCACCTCTCGTAGCTTCCCATATATCGCTGCGTTTTCACGCACCTCTCATAGCTTTCCCTATATCACTGTGTTTTTGTGCACCTCTCATACCGTCCCATATATCGCTCAGATAACGCTCCCCTCTCATAGCTTCCCCTATTATCACCGTGTTTTCGTGCACCTCTCATAGCTTCCCCTATATCGCTGTGTTTTTGCGCACCTCACATGCCTTCCGCTATATCATTGAGTTTTTGCGCACCTGTCATACCTGCCACTATAATGTGTTTCCTCGCAGACCTCTCATAGCTTCCCCTATATCGCTGTGTTTTCGCGCACCTCGCATACCTTACACTATATCGATGTGTTTTCACGCAATTCTCATACCTTCCCCTATATCGCTGTATTTTCATACACCTCCCATAGCTTCCCTTTTTTCGCCATGTTTTCGTGCACCTCTTTTAGCTTCCCATATATTGCGATGTTTTCGGATACCTCTCATCGCTTTCCCCAAATCGCTGTGTTTTTGCGCACCTCCCATAGATTCCCCAATATGGCTGTGTTTTCATGCATCTCTTATACCTTCCCCTGTTTAGCTGTGTTTTCGCACACCTCCCATAGCTTAGCCGATACCGCTGTGATTTTGTGCACCTCTCATATCTTACCCTATAGTGCTGTGTTTTTGCGCACCTCCCATACCTTCCCATTATCGCTGTGTTTTCGAGCACCTCCCATAGATTCCCCTATAGTGCTGTGTTTTTGCGCACCTCCCATACCTTCCCATTATCGCTGTGTTTTCGAGCACCTCCCATAGATTCCCCTATATCGCTGTGTTTTCTCGCAGCTCTCATAGCTTCCCCTATATTGTTGTGTTTTCGCGCACCTTGCATAGCTTCCCCTATATCGTTGTGTTTTCGCGCACCTCTCATACCTTCAAGTATATCGATGTGTGTTTGCGCACCTTCCATAGCTTCCTCTATATCTCTGTGTTTTCGCGCTCCTCACATACCTACCCCTATGTCGTTTTGTTTTTGTGCACCTCTTATACCTTCCACTATATCGATGTGTTATTGCGCACCTCTCGTAGCTTCCCTAGTATCGATGTGTTTTGGCGCACTTCTCATACCTGCCCCTATGACGCGTGTTTTTGCAGACCTCTGATAGCTTCCCATATATCGTTGTGTTTTCGCGCACCTCTCACACCTTCCACTGTATCGATGTGTTTTCACGAATCTCCCATAGCGTCCCATTTTTCGCCATGTTTTCGCGCACCTCTCATAGCTTTCCATATATTGCGATGTTTTCCCGCACCTCTCATCGCTTTCCCGAAATCACTGTGTTTTTGCGCACCTCTCATAGCTTCTCCTATATCGCTGTGTTTTCCCGCACCTCCCATAGCTTCCCCAATATCACTGTGTTTTCGCACACCTCTGATACCTTCCGCTATATCGCCGGGTTTTCGCGAACCTCTCACATCTTTCCTTATATCGCTGTGTTATCAAACAGCTTTCATGGCTTCCCATATATTGCTGTGTTTTCGCATACCTCCCACTGCTTCTGCCATATCGCTGTTTTCGCACACGTCTCATAGCTTCCCCTATATCGCCGTGTTTTCGCGCACCTCGCACACCTTCCGCTATATCATTATGTTTTTGCGCACCTCTCATGCCTTCCACTATATCGATGTGTTCACGCACCTCTCGTAGCTTCCCCTGTATCGATGTGTTTTCGCGAACCTCTCATACCTGCCAATATAACGCGTTTTCTCGCAGATCTCTCATACCTTCCCCTATATCGCTGTGTTTTCGCGCAACTCGCATACCTACCCCTATATCGCTGTGTTTTTGTGCACCTCTCATACCGTCCTATATATCGCTCAGATAACGCTCCCCTCTCATGGCTTCCCCTATATCGATGTGTTTTCGCGCACCTTGCATACCTTCCGCTATATCGTTGAGTTTTTGCGCACCTCTCATACCTTCCACTCTATCGGTGTGTTTTCGCGCACTTCTCATACATTCCCCTATATCGCAGTGTTTTCATACACCTCGCATAGCTTCCCCTTTTTCGCCGTGTTTTCGCACACCTCTCATAGCTTCCCATATATTGCAACGTTCTTGGACACCTCTCATCGCTTTCCCCAAATCGCTGTGTTTTCGCGCACCTCCTATAGATTCCCCAATATGGCTGTGTTTTCATGCACCTCTTATACCTTCCCCTGCATCGCTGTGTTTTCGCACACCTCCCATAGCATCCTGATATCGCTGTGATTTCGTGCACCTCTCATACCGTCCCATATATCGCTCAGATAACGCTCCCCTCTCATAGCTTCCCCTATATCACCGTGTTTTCGTGCACCTCTCATAGCTTCCCCTATATCGCTGTGTTTTTGCGCACCTCACATGCCTTCCGCTATATCATTGAGTTTTTGCGCACCTGTCATACCTGCCACTATAATGCGTTTCCTCGCAGACCTCTCATAGCTTCCCCTATATCGCTGTGTTTTCGCGCACCTCGCATAGCTTACACTATATCGATGTGTTTTTGCGCAATTCTCATACCTCCCCCTATATCGCTGTATTTTCATACACCTCCCATAGCTTCCCTTTTTTCGCCATGTTTTCGTGCACCTCTTTTAGCTTCCCATATATTGCGATGTTTTCGGATACCTCTCATCGCTTTCCCCAAATCGCTGTGTTTTTGCGCACCTCCCATAGATTCCCCAATATGGCTGTGTTTTCATGCATCTCTTATACCTTCCCCTGTTTCGCTGTGTTTTCGCACACCTCCCATAGCTTCCCCGATACCGCTGTGATTTTGTGCACCTCTCATATCTTACCCTATAGTGCTGTGTTTTTGCGCACCTCCCATACCTTCCCATTATCGCTGTGTTTTCGAGCACCTCCCATAGATTCCCCTATATCGCTGTGTTTTCTCACAGCTCTCATAGCTTCCCCTATATTGTTGTGTTTTTTTGCACCTCTTATACCTTCCCCTATATCGCTGTGTTTGCATGCACCTCTCATAGCTACCCATATATTGTGATGTTTTCCTGCTGTGTTTTCTCGCACCTCTGATACATTCTCCTGTATTGCCATGTTTTCGCGCACCTCTTACAATTCCCCCTATATCGCCGTTTTCTCACACACCTCTCATACATTCCTCTATATCACTGTTTTTTTGCACATGTCCCATGGCGTCCCCTATATGGCTGTGTTTTCTCGCACCTCTGATACATTCCCCTGTATCGCCGTGGTTTCGCGCACATCCCATAGTTTCCACTATATTGCCCTGTTTTTGCACACCTCTCATGTCTTCCCCTATATCACGGTGTTTTCGCGCACCTCTCATAGCATCCCCTGTATTGCTGTGCCTTCACGCACCTCTCATAACTTCCCCTATATCGCCCTGTTTTCGCTCACCTCCCATACCTTCCCCAATATCGCTATGTTTTCGTGCACCTCTCCTACCTTCCCTTATATCGCTGTGTTTTCACGCACCTCTCATAACTTCCCCTATATCACCCTGTTTTCGCTCACCTCCCATACCTTCCCCAATATAGCTATGTTTTCGTGCACCTCTCCTACCTTCCCTTATATCGCTGTGTTTTCACGCACCTCTCATAACTTCTCCTATATCGCTGTATTTTTGCGCAGCTCCAATACCTTCCCCTATATTGCCGTGTTTTCATGCACATCTCATAATGTCCCCTATATCTCTGTGTATTCGCGCACCTGCCATAGCATCCCCTATATTGCTGTGACTTCGCGCACCTCTCATACCTTCCCCTATATCGCCCTGTCTTAGCACACTCCCATAGCGTCGCCTATATCGCTGTATTTTCGCACACCTCTCATGGCTTCCCCAATATCGCGGTGTTTTCATGCACGTCTCATAACGTCCCCTATATCGCTGGTTTTTCACACACCTCTCATAACTTCCCCTATATCGCCCTGCTTTCGAACACCTCCCATACCTTCCCCTATATCGCTGTGTTTTCGTGTACCTCTCATACCTCCCACTATATCGCTGTGTTTTCACACACCTCTCATAACTTCTCCTATATTGCTGTATTTTTGCGCACCTCTCATAACTTCCCCTAAATCGCCGTGTTTTTATGCACATCTCATAACGTCCCCTATATCGCTGTGTATTCAAGCACCTCCCATTCCTTCCCATGTATATCTCTGTGTTTTCGTGCACCTTTCATACCTTCCCCTATATCGCTGTGTTTTCGCACACCTCTCATATCTTCTCCTATATCACTGTGTTTTTGTACACCCCTCATACCTTCCCTAATATCGCTGCGTTTTCATGCACATCTCATCACGTCCCCTATATCGCTGTGTTTTCACGCACCTCTCATAACTTCTCCTACATCTCTGTGTTTTCATGCACCTCTCATAGCTTCCCCAATATCGCTGTCTTTTCGCGCACATCCCATAGATTCAGCTTTATCGCCGTGTTTTTGCTCACCTCTCATAGCTTCTGCTATATCGCCGTGTTTTCGCGCACCTCTCATGTCATCACCTAGATCGCTATATTTTCGCTCCTCTCAATACTTCCCCTATATCGCTGTGTTTTCTAGCACATATCATACATTCTCCCGTATCGCCGTGTTTTCACACACCTCTCATAATTTCCCCTATATCGCCGTGTTCTCGCACAGCTATCATACCTTCCCCTATATCACTGTATTTTCGCGTACGTCCCATTCCGTCCCCCATATCGCTGTGTTTTCGCGCACCTCTCATACCTTCCCCTACATCGCCCTGTTTTCGTGCACATCCCATAGCTTCCACTATATTGCCTTGTTTTCGTGCACCTCTCATGTATTCCACTACATCGCTGTGTTTTCACGCACCTCTCATACCTCCCCGTATATCGCCGTGTTTTCATGCACATCTTATCACGTCCCCTATATCGCTGTGTATTCACGCACCTCTCATAGCATCCCCTATATCGCTGTGCCTTGTGCACCTCTCATACCTTCCCCTATATCGCTGTCTTTTCGTGCACATCCCATTGATTCACCTTTATCGCTGTGTTATTGCTCACCTCTCATAGCTTCCCCTGTATTGCCGTGTTTTTGCTCACCTCTCATAGCTTCCCCTATATTGCCGTGTTTTCGCGCACCTGTCCTGTCTTCCCCTATATCACTGTGTTTTCGCGCACCTCCCATTGCTTTTCCTATCTTGCTGTGCTCTGGTGCACCTCTCATCACTTCCGCTATATCGCCTTGTTTTCACGGACCTCCCATAGCTTCCCATTTTTCGCCAAGTTTTTGGCGCCTCTTATAGATTCCCCCAAATCACCGTGCTTTTGTGCATCTCCCATAACTTCCACTATATTGCTGTGTTTTCACGCACCGCTCATAACTTCCCCTACATTGCTGTGTTTATGCGCACCTCTCATAACTTCCCCTATTTCGCCATGATTTAACGCACCTCCATAGCTTCCCCTATATCGCCGTGTTTTCACGCACCTCCCATACATTCCCTTATATCGCTGTGTTTACGCGCAACAGTCATATTTTCCCATATATTGTGATGTTTTCGCGCACCTCTCATACCTTCCCCTATATCGCCGTGTTGTCATGCACCTCCCAGAGCTTCCCATTTATCGCCTTGTTTTTGCGCACCTCTCATAACTTCCCCTATATCGCCGTGTTCTGGCGCACCTCGCATAGCTTCCTTTACATCGCTGTGTTTTCGCGCACCGCTCAAACCTTCTCCTATATCGCCGTGCTTTCACGCACCTCCTTTAGCTTCCCCTATATTGCTGTGTTTTCTCACACCTCTCATACCTGCCGCTTTCTCTCTCTGTTTTCGTGCACCTCCCATCGCTTCTCATATATCGCTGTGTTTTCGCGCATCTCTCATACCTTCCCCTATATCGAAGTGTTTTAACACACCTCCCATGCATTCAACTATATCGCTGTGTTTTCGCGCACCTCTCATAGCTTCCCCTATATCATCGTGTTTTCGCGCACCTCGCATAGCTTCACCTCCACCACTATGTTTTCGCACACCTCTCATACCTTCTCCATATATCGCCGTTTTTTCACACACCTCCCTTAGCTCCCCCTACATTGCTGTGTTTTCTCACACCTCTCATAGCTTCCCCTATATCACCGTGTTTTTGCACACATCTCATATCTTCTCCTATATCGCTGTGTCATCAAGCAGCTCTCATAACTTCCCCTATATTGCTCAGTTTTCACACATCTCCCATAGCTTCTCCTATGTCGCTGTGCTCTCGTGCATCTCTCATCACTTCCTCTATATTGCCATGATTTCACGGACCTCGCACAGGTTCCCATTTTTCAACGAGTTTTCGTGCACCTCTCATAGATTTCCACAAATCGCTGTGTTTTGTGCACCTCTCTTAGCTTTCCCTATATCGCTGCGTTCTGGCGCACCTCGCATAGCTTCCCCTACGTCACTCTGTTTTCTCGCACCTCTCAGCCTTTCTCCTATTTCGTCGTGTTTTCACGCACCTCTCATACCTTCCCCTATATCGCCCTGTTTTCGTGCATCTCCCATACCTTCCCATATATCACTGTGATTTTGTGCACCTCTCATATCTTCCACTATATAACTGTGTTTTTTGCATACCTCTCATACCTTCCCCTATTTCGCCGTGTTTTAACTCACCTTCATAGCTTCCTATATATCGCTGTGTTTTCGCGTGCCTATCACACCATCCACTATATCAGTGTGCTTTCGCACACCTCCCATAGATTCCCCTGTATCGCTGTGCTTTCACGCACCTCTGATACCTTCCCTTATATCATTGTGTTTTTGCGCACCTCTCATACCTTCCCCTATATCGCCGTGTTGTTATGCACCTCCCAGAGCTTCCCATTTATCACCTTGTTTTTGCGCACCTCTCATAACTTCCCCTATATCGCCGTGTTCTGGCGCACCTCGTATAGCTTCCTTTACATCGCTGTGTTTTCACGCACCTCTCATACCTTCTGCTATATCGCCGTACTTTCATGCACCTCCCATAGCTTCCCCTATATTGCTGTGTTCTCTCACACCTCTCATACCTGCTCCTTTCTCGCTCTGTTTTCGTGCACCTCCCATACCTTCCTATATATCGCTGTGTTTTCGCGTACCTCTCATACCTTCCACTATATCGCTGTGTTTTCGCACACCTCTCGCAGCTTCCCCTATATCGATGTGTTTTAACGCACCTCCCATATATTCAACTATTTCGCTGTGTTTTTGCGCACCTCCCATAGCTTCTCCTATATCGCTGTGTTTTCACGCACCTCTCATCCCTTCCCCTATACCCTTGTGCTTTTGCGCACCTCTCATACCTTCCCCTGTATCACTGTGTTTTCACGAACCTCTTATGCCGTCCCCTACATCGCTGCATTTTCGCGCACTCTCATCGCTTCCCCTATATCGACGTGTTTTCAAGGACCACTCATACCTACACGTATATCACTGTGTTTTCACGCACCTCCCATAGCTCCCCCTATATTGCTGTGTTTTCGCGCACCTCTCATAGCTTCACTTATATCGATGTGTTTTCACGCACGGCTCATAACTTCGCCTATATCACTGTGTTTTCATGCACCTCCCATATCTTCCCCTAAATCGCTGTGTTTTCACGCATCTCCTATACATTCCCCTAAATCGCTGTGTTTTCACGAAACTCTCATACCTTCTCCTATATTGCTGTGTTTCTGACACCTCTCACACCTTCTCCTTTCTCGCTGTGTTTTCGTGCACCTCCCATAGCTTCCTACATTTCGCTGTGTTTTCGCGCACCTCTCATACCTTCCCCTATATCACTGTGTTTTCGCGCAACACTCATAGCTTCCCATATATTGCGATGTTTTCGCGCACCTCTCATAGATTCCCCCAAATTGCTGTGTTTTTTCGCACCTCTCTTAGCTTCCCCTCTATAGCCGCGTTCTGGCGCACCTCGCATTGCTTCCCCTACGTCGCTCTTTTTTCACGCACCTCTCATACCTTCTCCTATTTTGACTGTGTTTTCACGCACGTCCCACAGCTAACCCTATATTGCTGTGTTTTCTCACACCTCTCAGATTTTCTCCTATATCATCGTGTTTTCACGCACCTCCCATAGCTTCCCCTATATCGTTGTGTTTTCGCGCACATCTAATTTCTTCTCCTATATCGCCGTGTTCTAGGGCACAACTCGCATAGCTTCGCCTACATCGCTGTGTTTTCACGAAACTCTCATACCTTCTCCTATATTGCTGTGTTTCTGACACCTCTCACACTTTCTCCTTTCTTGCTGTGTTTTCGTGCACCTCCCATAGCTTCCCATATTTCGCTGTGTTTTCGCGCACCTCTCATACCTTACCCTATATCACTGTGTTTTCGCGCACCTCTCATACCTTCCCCTATATAGCAGTGTTTTAACGCACCTCCCATTCATTCCCCTATATCGCTGTGTTTTCGCGCACCTCCCACAGCTTCCCCTATGTCGCTATGCTCTGGTGCACCTCTCATCACGTCCACTATATCGCCCTGTTTACATGGACCTCCCATAGCTTTCCATTTTTCGTTGAGTTTTCGGCGCCTCTTATAGATTCCCCCAAATCGCCGTACTTTTGAGCACCTCCCATAAATTCCCCTATATCGCTGTGTTTTCGCGCAACACTCATAGCTTCCCATATTTCGCCGTGTTTTCGCGCACCTCCCATAGCTTCCCCTATATCACTGTGTTTTCGCGCACCTCTCATACCTTTCCCTATATCACAGTGTTTTAACGCAACTCCCATTCATTCCCCTATATCACTGTGTTTTTGCGCACCTCCCACAGATTCCCCTATGTCGCTGTGCTCTGGTGCACCTCTCATCACTTCCGCTATATCGTCTTGTTTTCACGGACCTCCCATAGCTTCCCATTTTTCGCCGAGTTTTCGGCGTCTCTTATAGATTCCCCCAAATCGCCGTGCTTTTGCGCACATCCCATAACTTCCCCTACATCACTGTGTTTTCGCGCAACACTCATAGCTTCCCATATATTGCAATGTTTTCGCGCACCTCTCATAGATTCCCCCAAATCGCTATGTTTTTGCTCACCTCTCTTAGCTTCCCCTATATCGCCACGTTCTGGCACACCACACATAGCTTCCCCTACGTCGCTCTTTTTTCGCGCACTTCTCATACCTTCTCCTATTTTGGCCGTGTTTTCACGCACGTCCCACAGCTAACCCTATATTGCTGTATTTTCTCACACCTCCCATACCTTCTCTTATATCATCGTGTTTTCACACACCTCCCATAGCTTCCCCTATATTGCTGTGTTTTCTCAAACCTCTCATACCTTCCCCTATATCGCTGTGATTTCGCGCACCTCTCATAGCTTCCCTATATCGATGTGTTTTCACGCACCTCTCATAACTTCCCTTGCATCGCTGTGTTTTTGTGCACCTCTCATAACTTCCCCTATTTCACCGTGTTTTAACGCACCTCCATAGCTTCCCAAATATCGCTGTGTTTTCGCGTGCCTATCACACCATCCTCTATATCGCTGTGTTTTCGCACACCTCCCATAGATTCCCCTGTATCGCTGTGCTTTCATGCACCTTTGATACCTTCCTCTACATGGCCATGTTTTCGCGCACCTCTCATAGCTTCCCATATATTGCGATGTTTTCGCGCACCTCTCATAGATTCCCCCAAACCGCTGTGTTTTTGCGCACCTCTCTTAGCCTCCCCTATATCGCCGCGTTCTGGTGCACCTCGCATAGCTTCCCCTACGTCACTCTGCTTTCGCGCACCTCTCATACCTTCTCTTATTTTGGCCCTGTTTTCACGCATGTCCCATAGCTCCCCCTATATTGCTGTGTTTTCGAACACCTCTCATACCTTCCCCTCTATCGCTCTGTTTTCGTGCATCTCCCATAGCTTCCCATATATCGCTGTGTTTTCGTGCACCTCTCATACCTTGCACTATATCGCTGTGTTTTCACGCACTTCTCATATTTACCCCTATATCGATGTGTTTTCACGCACCGCTCATAAGTTCGCCTATATCGCTGTGTTTTCATGCACCTCCCATATCTTCCCCTACATCGCTCTGTTTTCAAGCACCTCCCATACATTCCCCTATATCGCTGTGTTTTCGTGCACCTCCCATAGCTTCCGCTATATCGCTGTTTTTTTGCGCACATCTAATATCTTCTCCTATATCGCCGTGTTCTAGGGCACACCTTGTATAGCTTCCCCTACATCGCTGTGTTTTCACGCAACTCTCATACCTTCTCCTATATTGCTGTGTTTCTGACACCTCTCACACCTTCTCCTTTCTCGCTGTGTTTTTGTGCACCTCCCATAGCTTCCCATATTTCGCTGTGTTTTCGCGCACCTCTCATACCTTCCACTATATCGCTGTGTTTTCAAGCATCACTCGTAAATTCCCCTATATCGATGTGTTTCAACGCATCTCCCATTCATTCCCCGATATCGCTGTGTTTTCGCGCACCTCTCACAGCTTCCCCTATGTCGCTGTGCTCTGGTGCACCTCTCATAACTTCCGCTATATCACCTTGTTTTTACGGACCTCCCATAGCTTCCCATTTTTCGCCGAGTTTTCAGTACCTCTTATAGATTCCCCCAAATCGCCGTGCTTTCGCGCACCTCCCATAACTTTCCATATATCACTGTGTTTTCGCACACCTCTCATACCTTCCCCTATATCGCTGTGTTTTTGCGCACCTCTCATACCTTCTCCTATATCACTGTCTTTTCGCGCACCTCTCATACTTTCCTCTAAATTGCTCTGTTTCCGTGCATCTCCCATACCTTCCTATATATCACTGTGATTTTGTGCACCTCTCATACCTTCCACTATATAACTGTGTTTTTTGCATACCTCTCATACCTTCCCCTATTTCGCCGTGTTTTAACTCACCTCCATAGCTTCCTATATATCGCTGTGTTTTCGCGTGCCTGTCACACCATCCACTATATCACTGTGTTTTCGCACACCTCCCATAGATTCCCCTGTATCGATGTGCTTTCACGCACCTCTGATACCTTCCCTTATATCGTTGTGTTTTTGCGCACCTCTCATACCTTCCCCTATATCACCGTGTTGTTATGCACCTCTCAGAGCTTCCCACTTATCACCTTGTTTTCGCGCACCTCTCATACTTTCTCCTATATCACCGTGTTCTGGCGCACCTCACATAGCTTCCTTTACATCGCTGTGTTTTCGCGCACCTCTCATACCTTCTGCTATATCGCCGTGCTTTCACGCACCTCTCATAGTTTCCCCTATATGGCTGTGTTTTCTCACGCCTCTCATACCTGCTCCTTTCTCACTCTGTTTTCGTGCACCCTCCATAGCTTCCTATATATCGCTGTGTTTTCACGTACCTCTCATACCTTCCACTATATCGCTGTGTTTACGCACACCTCTCGTAGCTTCCCCTATATCGATGTGTTTTTGCGCACCTCACATACCTTCCTCTATATCGCTGTGTTTTCACGCACCTCTGATCCCTTCCCCAATATCACTGTGATTTCGCGCACCTCCCAAGGCTTCCCCTATATCATTGTGTTTTTGTTCACATCTCATAGTATCCCCTATATCACCGCGTTTTCACGCACATCTCTTATCTTCTCCTATATTGCTGTGTCATCAAGCAGCTCTCATAACTTCCCCTATATTGCTCAGTTTTCACGCATTTGCCATAGCTTCCCTTATGTTGCTCTAGTCTCGTGAACCTCTCATCACTTCCGCTATATCGCCCTTTTTTCACGGACCTCGCGCAGCTTCCCATTTTTCTCCGAGTTTTCACGCGCCTCTCATAGATTCCCCCAAATCGTTGTGTTTTTGTGCACCTCTCTTCGCTTCCCCTATATCGCCGCGTTCTGGCGCACCTCGCATACCTTCCCCTATGGTGCTCTGTATTCGCACACTTCTCATAACTTCTCCTATTTTGGCCGTGTTTTCACGCAAGTCCCATAGCTTCCTCTATATTGCTGTGTTTTTTCACACCTCTCAGACCTTCTCCTATATCGCCATGTTTTCTGACACCTCTCATACCTTCCCCTTTCTCGCTCTGTTTTCGTGCAACTCCCATAGCTTCCCATATTTCGCTGTGTTTTCGCGCACCTCTCATACCTTGCACTATATCGCTGTGTTTTCGCGCATCACTCGTAGCTTCCCCTATATCGATGCGTTTTCATGCACCTCTCATACCTTCATGTATATCGCCGTGTTTTAACGCACCTCCCATCACTTCCGCTATATAGCCCTGTTTTCATGGACATCCCATAACTTCCCATTTTTCACCGTGTTTTTGCGCACCTCTCAAAGATTCCCCCAAATCGCTGTGTTTTTGCGCACCTCTCTTGGCTTCCCCTATATCGCCGCGTTCTGGCGCACCTCGCATAGCCTCCCCTACGTCGCTCTGTTTTCGCGCACCTCTCATACCTTCTCCTATTTTGGGCGTGTTTTCAAGCACATCCCATAGCTTCCCTTATATTGCTGTGTTTTCTCACACCTCTCAGACCTTCTCCTATATCGCCGAGTTTTCACGCACCTCCCATACTGTCCCCTATATCGCTCTGTTTTCCAACACCTCTCATACCTTCCCCTATATCGCTCTGTTTTCGTGCATCCCCCATATCTTCCCATATATCGCTGTGCTTTCGCGCACCTCTCATTCCTTCCACTATATCACTGTGTTTTTGAGCATCTCTCATAACTTTCCCTATTTCGCTGTGTTTTAACGCACCTCCATAGCTTCCCATATATCACTGTGATTTCGCGTACCTATCACACCATCCACTATATCACTGTGTTTTCGCACACCTCTCATAGATTCGCCCGTATCGCTGTGCTTTCACGCACCTCTGATACCTTCCCCTATATCACTGTGTTTTCATGCACCACGCATACGTACCCCTATATCGCTGTGTTTTCGCGCACCTCCCATAGCTTCCCCTATGTCGCTGTGCTCTCGAGCACCTCTCATCACTTCCGCTATATCGCCCTGTTTTCACGGACCTCCCATAGCTTCCCATTTTTCACCTTGTTTTCGCGCACCTCTCATAGCTTCCCACATATTGCGATGTTTTCGCGCACCACTCATCGATTCCCCCAAATCGCTGTGTTTTTGCGCACCTCTCATAACTTCCCCTATATCTCCGTGTTCTGACACACCTCGCATAGCTTCCCTTGCATCGCTGTGTTTTCGCGCACCTCTCATACCTTCTCCTATATCGCCGTGCTTTCACGCACCTCCCATAGCTTCCCCTATATTGCTGTGTTCGCTCACACCTCTCATACCTGCTCCTTTCTCGCTCTGTTTTCGTGCACCTCCATAGCTTCCCATATATCACTGTGATTTTACGCACCTCTCATACCTTCCACTATATCACTGTGTTTTTTGCACACCTCTCATACCTTCCCCTATTTCTCCGTGTTTTAACACACCTCCATAGCTTCCCATATATCGCTGTATTTTCGCGTGCCTATCACACCATCCACTATATTGCTGTGTTTTCGCGCACCTCTCATATCTTCCCCTATATCGCCATGTTGTCATGCACCTCCCAGAGCTTCCCATTTATCACCATGTTTTCGCACACCTCTCTTAGATTCCCCCAAATTGCTGTGTTTTTGCGCACCTCTCTTAGCTTCCCCTATATCGCCGCGTTCTGGTGCACCTCGCATAGCTTCCCCTACGTCGCTCTGTTTTCGCGCACCTCTCATACCTTCACCTATTTTGGCCCTGTTTTCACGCATGTCCCATAGCTAACCCTACATTGCTGTGTATTCTCACACTTCTCATACCTTCCCCTATATCGCTCTGTTTTCATGCATTTCCCATAGCTTCCCATATATCGCTGTGTTTTCGCATACCTCTCATACCTTGCACTATATCGCTGTGTTTTCGCGCACCTCTCATAGCTTCCCCTATATCGATATGTTTTCACGCACCGCTCATAACTTCGCCTATATCGCTCTGTTTTCATGCATTTCCCATAGCTTCCCATATATCGATGTGTTTTCACGCACGGCTCATAACTTCGCCTCTATCGCTGTGTTTTCATGCACCTCCCATATCTTCCCCTACATCGCTGTGTTTTTGCGCACCTCTCATAAATTCCCCTATTTCGCCATGATTTAACGCACCTCCATAGGTTCCCCTATATCGCTGTGTTTTCACGCACAGCCCATACGTTCCCCTATATCGCTGTGTTGCGCGCACCTTCCATATCTTCCCCTATATCACCGTGTTTTCGCGCAGATCTCATATCTTCTCATATATCGCCGTGTTCTAGGGCACACCTCGCTTAGCTTCCCCTACAACGCTGTGTTTTCGCGCACCTCTCATACCTTCTCCTATATCACCGTGCTTTCACGCACCTCCCATAGATTCCCCTATATTGCTGTGTTTCTGACACCTCTCAGACCTTCCGCTTTCTCGCTCTGTTTTCGTGCACCTCCCATAGCTTCCCCTATATCACTGTGTTTTCGCGCACCTCTCATACCTTCCGTATATGGCAGTGTTTTAACGCACCTCCCATTCATTCCCCCATATCGCAGTGTTTTCGCGCACCTCACACAGCTTCCCCTATGTCGCTGTGCTCTCGTGCACCTCTCATCACTTCCGCTATATTGCCCTGTTTTCACGGACCTCTCATTTTCACCGAGTTTTCACGCATCTCTTATAGATTCCCCTAAATCGCCATTGTTTCGCGCACTTCCATAGCTTTCTCTATATCACTGTGTTTTCGCGCACCTCTCATACCTTCCCCTATATTTCCGTGTTTTCGCGAACCTCTCATAGGTTCCCATATATCGCTGTTTTCGCGCACCTCTCATACCTTCCACTATATAGCTGTGTTTTCGCGCACCTTTCATAGATTCTCCTGTATCGCTGTGCTTTCACGCACCTCTAATACATTCCCCTATATCGTTGTGCTTTCGCGCACCTCTCATACATTCCCCTATATCGTTGTGCTTTCGCGCACCTCTCATACCTTCCCCTATATCACTGTGTTTTCATGCACCACGCATACCTACCCCTATATCGCTGTGTTCTCGTGCACCTCTCATAGCTTTCCATATATTGCAATGTTTTTGCGCACCTCTCATAGCTTCCCCCAAATCGCAGTGTTTTCGCGCTCCTCTCATAGCTTCCCCTATATCGCCGTGTTTTTGCACACCTCGCAGAGCTTCCCCTGTATCGTTGTGTTCTCGCACACCTCTCATACCTTCCCCTATATTGCCGTGTTGTCATGCACCTCACATAGCTTCCCCTATATCGTTGTGTTTTTGTGCACCTCTAATACCTTTGCCTATATCGCCATGTTCTCACGCACCTCTCATACCTTCCCGTTTTAACTGAGTTTTCACTCATCTCTCATACCTTCCCTTATATCGACGTGTTTTCACGCACCTCTCATACCTTCCACTATATCGATTTTTTTTCACGTGCCTCTCGTAGCTCCCCTATATCGATGTTTTCGCGCATCACTCATATCTTCCCCTATATCGGTGTGTTTTCATGCACCTCTCATAGCTTCCCGCTTATCACTGTCTTTTCGCGCAGCTCTCATACCTACCTCTTTATCGCCCCGTTTTCACTTACCTCCCATAGTTTCCCATATATCGCCGTGTTTTCGCACACCTCTCATACCTTCCCCTTTTTTGCTGTGTTTTTGCGCACCTCTCATAGCTTCCCGCTTATCATTGTCTTTCAGCACACCTCTGATACCTAACCCTATATCGCCCTGTTTTCACGCACCTACCCTAGTTTCTCATATATCACCGTGTTTTCGCTCACCTCTCATACCTCCCCTTTTTTAGCTGAGTTTTCGCTCATCTCTCATACATTCCCCTATATCAACGTGTATTAAAGAACCTCTCATACCTTCACGCATATCACCCTGTTTTCGCGCACCTCTCATACCTTCCCCTATATCGCTGTGTTTTCGCGCACCTCCCATAGCTTCCACTATATCGCTGTGTTTTCACGCACCTCTCAACCCTTTCCTGATATCACTGTGATTTTGCGCACCTCCCAAGGCTTCCCCTATAGCACTGTGTTTTCACTCACCTCTCATAGCTTCCGCTGTATCACCGTATTTTCGCGCACCTCTCATTACTTCCCCTATATCGCTGTGTTATCAAGCAGCCACATAACTTCCCCTATATCGCCATGTTTTCAGCGACCTCCCATAACTTCCCATTTTTCGCTGTGTTCTCACGCACCTCTCATAGCTTCCCATATATTGCAATGTTTTCGCGAACCTCTCATACCTTCTCCTATATCGCTGTGCTTTCACGCACCTCCCATAGCTTCCCCTATATTGCTGTGTTCGCTCACACCTCTCATACCTGCCCCTTTCTCGCTCTGTTTTCGTGCACCTCCATAGCTTCCCATATATCACTGTGATTTTGCGCACCTCTCATACCTTCCACTATATCACTGTGTTTTTTGCACACCTCTCATACCTTCCCCTATTTCTCCGTGTTTTAACTCACCTCCATAGCTTCCCATATATCGCTGTATTTTCGCGTGCCTATCACACCATCCACTATATTGCTGTGTTTTCGTGCACCTCTCATATCTTCCCCTATATCGCCGTGTTGTCATGCACCTCCCAGAGCTTCCCATTTATCACCATGTTTTCGCACACCTCTCTTAGATTCCCCCAAATTGCTGTGTTTTTGCGCACCTCTCTTAGCTTCCCCAATATCGCCGCGTTCTGGTGCACCTCGCATAGCTTCCCCTACGTCGCTCTGTTTTCGCGCACCTCTCATACCTTCACCTATTTTGGCCCTGTTTTCACGCATGTCCCATAGCTAACCCTACATTGCTGTGTATTCTCACACTTCTCATACCTTCCCCTATATCGCTCTGTTTTCATGCATTTCCCATAGCTTCCCATATATCGATGTGTTTTCACGCACGGCTCATAACTTCGCCTCTATCGCTGTGTTTTCATGCACCTCCCATATCTTCCCCTACATCGCTGTGTTTTTGCGCACCTCTCATAAATTCCCCTATTTCGCCATGATTTAACGCACCTCCATAGGTTCCCCTATATCGCTGTGTTTTCACGCACAGCCCATACGTTCCCCTATATCGCTGTGTTGCGCGCACCTTCCATATCTTCCCCTATATCACCGTGTTTTCGCGCAGATCTCATATCTTCTCATATATCGCCGTGTTCTAGGGCACACCTCGCTTAGCTTCCCCTACAACGCTATGTTTTCGCACACATCTCATACCTTCCCCTATATCACAGCATTTTCACGCACCTCCCATACATTCAACTATATCGCAGTGTTTTCGCGCTCCTCTCATAGCTTCCCCTATATCGCCATGTTTTTGCACACCTCGCATAGCTTCCCTTATATCGTTGTGTTCTCGCGCACCTCTCATACCTTCCCCTATATTGCCGTGTTGTCATGCACCTCCCATACCTTCCCCTGTATCGCTGTGTTTTTGCTCACCTCTGATAGCTTTGCCTATATTGCCACGTTCTCACGCACATCTCATACCTTCCCCTTTTTAACTGAGTTTTCGCTCATCTCTCATACGTTCCCCTATATCGACGTGTATTAAAGAACCTCTCATACCTTCACGTATATCGCCCTGTTTTCGCGCACCACTCATACCTTCCCCTATATCGCCGTGTTTTCACGCACCTCTCATCCCTTCCCCGATATCACTGTGATTTTGCGCACCTCCCAAGGCTTCCCCTATAGCGCTGTGTTTTCGCTCACCTCTCATAGCTTCCCCTATATCACCGTATTTTCGCACACCTCTCATAGCTTCCCATATATCGCTGTGTTATCAAGCAACTCACATAACTTCCCCTATATCGCCATGTTTTCAGGGACCTCCCATTTCTTCCCATTTTTCACCGTGTTTTCGCACACCTCTCATAGCTTCCCATATATTGCGATGTTTTCGCGGACCTCTCATACCGTCCACTATATCGCTGCGCTTTCGCGCACCTATCATCACTTCCCCTATATCGACATGTTTTCAAACACTACTCATACCTTCAAGTATATCGCCGTATGTTTGAGCACCTCCTATAGCTTCCCCTACATCGCTGTGTTTTCGCACACCTCTCATACCTTCTCCTTATTGCTGAGTTTTCACGCACCTCCCATAACATCCCCTATATTGCTGTGTTTTCTCACACATCTCATACTTTCCCCTATATCGCAGTATTATCACGCACCTCCCATACATTCAACAATATCGCTATGTTTTCGCGAGCCTCCCGTAGCTTTCCCCATATCGCTGTGTTTTCAGGCACCTCTCTTTCCTTCCCCGATATCATTGTGATTTTGCGCACCTCCCAAGGTTTCCCCTATATCACTGTGTTTTCGCTCAACTCTCCTAGCTTCCCCTATATCGCTGTGTTTTTGTGCACCTCTGATACATTCTCCATATCATTGTGTTTTTGTGCACCTCTCATACCTTCCCCTGTATCACTGTGTTTTCATGCACCTCTCATACGTTCCGCTATATCGCTGTGTTATCGTGCACCTCTCATAGCTTCCCTTCTATCGCTGTGTTCTCGTGCACCTGTGATAGCTTTCCATATATTTCAATGTTTTTGCGCATCTCTCATAGCTTCCACCAAATCGCAGTGTTTTAGCGCACCTCTCATAGCATCCCCTATATCGTCGTGTTCTCGCACACCCCTCATACCTTCCCCTCTATCGCTGTGTTTTCGCGCACCTCTCATAGCTTTCCATATATTGCAATGTTTTCACGTACCTCTCATAGCTCCCCGCAAATAGCTGTGTTTTCGCACACCTCGCATAGCTTCACCTCCACCACTATGTTTTCGCACACCTCTCATACCTTCTCCATATATCGCCGTCTTTTCACGCACCTCCCATAGCTCCCTCTATATTGCTGTGTTTTCTCACACCACTCATACCTTCCCCTTTCTCGCTCTGTTTTCATGCACCTCCCATAGCTTCCAATATATCGCTGTGTTTTTGCGCACCTCTCATACCTTTCACTATATCGCTGTATTTTTGCACACTTCTCGTAGCTTCCCCTATATCGATGTGTTTTCTGGCACCTCTCATAACTTCCCCGTTATTGCTGTGTTTTCGCTCACCTCAAATAGCTTTGCCTATATCGCCATGTTCTCACGCGCATCTCATACCTTCCCCTTTTTAACTGAGTTTTCACTCATCTCTCATACCTTCCCCTATATCGATGTGTTTTCATGCACCTCTCATACCTTCCACTATATCGATGTTTTTTTCACGCGCCTCTCGTAGCTCCCCTATATCGATGTTTTAATGCACCACTCATACATTCCCCTATATCGCTGTGTTATCGCGCAACTCTCATAGCTTCCCGCTTATCACTGTCTTTTCGCGCACCTCTCATACCCACCCCTATATTGCCCTGTTTTGACGCACCTCCCACAGATTCCCATATATCGCCGTGTTTTTGTGCACCTCTCATACCCTACCCTTTTTTGCCGTGTTTTAATGCACCTCCATAGTTTCCCATATATTGCTGTGTTTTCGCGAGCCTATGACACTATCCTCTATATCGCTGTGTTTTCCCACACCACCCACAGATTCCCCTGTATCGCTGTGCTTTCACGCACCTCTGATACCTTCCTCTATATCGTTGTGTTTTCGCGCACCTCTCATACCTTCCCCTATATCGCCGTGTTGTCATGCACCTCTCAGAGCTTCCCATTTATCGCTGTGTTTTTGCGCACCTCTCTTAGCTTCCCCTATATCGATGTATTTTCATGCACCTCCCATATCTTCCCCTACATCGCTGTGTTTTTGCGCACCTCTCATAACTTCCCCTATTTCGCCATGATTTAACGCACTTCCATAGCTTCCCCTATATCGCTGTGTTTTCATGCACCTCCCATACATTCCCTTATATCGCTGTGTTGCGCGCACCTCCCATAGCTTCCCCTATATCACCGTGTTTTCGCGCACATCTCATATCTTCTCCTATATCGCCGTGTTCTAGGGCACACCTCGCATAGCTTCCCCTACATCGCTGTGTTTTCGTGCACCTCTCATACCTTCTCCTATATTGCCGTGCTTTCACGCACCTCCCATAGCTTCCACTATATTGCTGTGTTTCTGAGACCTCTCAGACCTTTCCCTTTCTCGCTCTGTTTTCGTGCACCTCCCATAGCTTCCCATATTTCGCTGTGTTTTTGCGCACCTCTCATACCTTGTACTATATCGCTGTGTTTTTGCGCATCACTCGTAGCTTCTCCTATATCGTTGTGTTTTCGTGCACCTCTCATACCTTCATGTATATCGCCGTGTTTTCGCAAAGATCTCATAGCTTCCCCTATATCACTGTGTTTTCGCGCACCTCTCATACCTTCCCCTATATCGCAGTGTTTTAACGCACCTCCCATTCATTCCCCTGTATTGCTGTGTTTTTGCGCACCTCACACAGCTTCCCCTATGTCGCTGTGCTCTCGTGCACCTCTCATCACTTCCGCTATATTGCCCTGTTTTCACGGACCTCTCATTTCCACCGAGTTTTGGCGCGTCTCTTATAGATTCCCCCAAATCGCTGTGCTTTCGTGCACTTCCATAGCTTTCCCTATATCACTGTGTTTTCGCACATCTCTCATACCTTCCACTATATCGCTGTGTTTTCGCGCACCTTTCATAACTCCCCTATTTTGTCGTGATTTAATGCACCTCCATAGCTTCCCATATATCGCTGAGCTTTCATGCACCTCTGATACATTCCCCTATATCGTTGTTTTCGCGCACCTCTCGTACCTTCCCCTATATCACTGTGTTTTCATGCACCACGCATACCTACCTCTATATCGCTGTGTTCTCGTGCACCTCTCATAGCTTTCCATATATTGCAATGTTTTCACGCACCTCTCATAGCTTCCCCCAAATCGC